>NC_089766.1:4476007-4696007 GCF_040412425.1 Macrobrachium rosenbergii
GTGAGCTGACACCTGCCAGTGGGTATTCAATAGCCTAAATTTTTCCAGAAATCTGCTTTTTTTATTTCTGGTTTATTTGAGTTTATAAAACCACCTTTCTTAACCTTATTGAAGCATCTATCTAGTTAAAATGTTCTGCTGCTCTATTCTAAAGACTTAATATATAAATGCACAACATTATAAATAACTTACGTACTGAAGTGTGATAAAATAAGAATGTATTGGAAGCTGTTGACAAATTGAGTTGACAGCGTTTCCTTATTGTCTTGAAGAAAGGTTGGATTTCTGCTTCTTCTTCTAATTAGGGGCGGCGTTTGCTGTGCATACATGCGTATACTGTATTATTGATGTTATTACTTGCTAGGATGAAAAATTAAAGCTGAAAGGATTTATAAAGGAAAAATCGAAAATGTCCGTGAGTGAACCTTGTGAGGATTGAGGTCCAATCCAAGATTGACGAAGGCTTGGAGGAATTATTCCTTCAAGGACGAAGGTCGTGACATAAGGTGTACATGCGCAGCACAGCCTAAAATACGTAGCCTAAAGTTCAATAAGTGAATAAACCACTGGATTATTGGTAAATAGGTCAGCAGATGTAAGGGAAAGATTTGTAGTCATCGCATTAACAGTACAATGTTCTGGTGTCTGTCGGGCGTAAATTCATCAACATAATATTGACAATAAGTAACACTTCCTTTTTAAATAATAAAAAAATTACACCATTAAATTTATCAGCACTCTCATGGCTTGCTTGATCAAACAGAACAACATTTTCCCTGTGATAAACTCTATATTATTAACACATTAAATCAAGTAACATCAAGTAACACCTCCCTTCTACAGTTTGTAGCCCACCCAAACGTCCAGCAGCTGCTAGCCTCCATCTGGTACGAGGGCCTCCCGGGCTTCCGCCGCAAGAACATGGCGCTGCAGGCGCTGGAGATCGTCAAGATCGGCCTCCTCTTCCCCATCTTCTCCATAGTGTACATCCTGGCGCCACACACGTCCTTCGGGCAGACGATGCGCAAGCCCTTCATCAAATTCATCTGTCACTCCGCGTCCTACCTTCTGTTTCTGTGTGAGTATGAGGATTAAGTTAGGCTAGGATAGGTTAAGTGAGGTTAGGTGATCACCTTTAGTAGGTTACGGTAGGATGGGACGCCACAAATATTTCAGAATGTTTTAATAATATAGATTTTATTCACCATTGATAGCTAAGTAACACACCCCGTTTTCTAAAGTGGCAGGAGTTTTGGAGTTTATTTTTAGAATAATTCACCAACATACACACATTCATTTGCTTCTTACGTATATTTGGGAAGTCTGATTTTTGAAACGTTTATTACATCTAATGGTTTTGATAAATGTGTTAATTTTTAGACTTGGCTTCACAATGATGCTCATTTTTATCTGAAAGTTAGGAAATTAGCTTTCGGATTATTTAATTCAAGACAGGATTTGATAGAAGAATGAAAGAGAGAATGTAGGCTGTAAAAGATGGTGCACTTAAAATTGTGAACCATAGTAAGAGTAGGTTGGTCTAGCCATACAGAAAAATAGGAGATAAATGAGTTGCATGACTCTATTTATAAATGAATTGCATAAGTTTATTTATTTATTTTGTATTATTTAGAAGGTTGCATAGTCACTAAGAGTTAAGTTTTTTAATGACTCCCCCCTTGTAAGACTGACGGTCCACATAAAAAAAATGCTGAACGCCTGCGCATATTTACTCATTTGTTCTATAATTTTTAAGGCATTTATAATTTTATTTCTGTAAAGGAAAAAGCAAGAGAATTTATTTCTTTATATTTTTTTTATCATTTAGATCAGTTACCAACGATTAGGTTTTCGATGACGCTCACTCCCTGGGAAGAGGAAAAGTTTACGTCGAAAAAAAGTGCAATATATATAGCCTAGATATATTGAATCAACTTTTCTATACTTAACTCCATTTATAACTTTATTTCTATAAAAAAAAAACACAAAAGAATTTATTTCTTTGTTTATTTTTCATAAATTTAAACATTTAAGTTGTTCGATGACGTCACTCCCTTGTTTACGTAAAAAAACGAAATACATACTCATATATTTAGGCAACTATTCTATATTTATTACGCCATTTAGACTTTATTTTTATATAGAAAAATATTTTTGTATAGAAAAACTTTATTTTTGTATATAGAAAAACTTGAAGTAAAAAAAAATCTGCAATTTTATTCTTCTTCTTTGCAGTTTTGCTAATCCTGGCCTCCCAGAGAATCGAAACTGTGATAGTAGATTGGATCGGCGTCACGGAGATGCTCAAGAAGTGGGTTGCCACTGACGTCACCACCAGGAGGGGCGCGCCCCCGAGTCTGGTAGAGTGGCTGATCTTAGCGTGGGTCTTCGGTAAGTTTTACTTTCTAATGTTTTTTTTTTTTTTTTGAAGGTATGTTAATTGCTCTCTCTGTTTCTCTCTCTCTCTCTCTCTCTCTCTCTCTCTCTCTCTCTCTCTCTCTGCCGTGAATCCAGAAACATCAAAACCCATGTAAGCTACGCTCTCTCTCTCTCTCTCTCTGCCGTGAATCCAGAAACATCAAAACCCATGTAAGCTACGCTCTCTCTCTCTCTCTCTGCTTTATAAGCACGTCAGTTGATGTAATTTGAGTCCATGTCAGTTTCTCTCTCTTCTCTCTCTCTCTCTCTCTCTCTCTCTCTCTCTCTCTCTCTCCTTTAAAGCACATCAGTTATGTAATTTGAGTCCATGTCAGACTCTCTCTCTCTCTCTCTCTCTCTCTCTCTCTCTCTCTCTCTCTCTCTCTCTCTCTCTCTCTCATCCAAAAAACATTTCATCTCAGGAATATCTCGTGATATCTATAGATGATATGGACGTCGATTACATATCGCAATGTCAGCTCCCACCCTGGGAAAATTATATATCCTGGTTTCCCCTTCATGATTTATTTTTTGTATTCGCGTCTTCCTGTCGTAGCCATTTTTTTTTTTTTTTTTAATTTGTTTGTTTTTCCTGCTTATACGACAAGAAAACTTTGTCTTATTTTCATGCTCATGTCCCTGTCAAGAGTTTCATTTATCTTGGTTAAAATGCTACAGAAATAATTTATATCTGTTTGCATTAGTTGGTGTAAAATTGTTTCGAAACTAAAAACATCTTATTTTTGCTGATATCAGTAATTTTATCATGTATGAATACAGTACAGTATGAGGAATTGCCAATATGTTTAAATGATTGATGGAATGGTCCTTCACGATTACAATTTTTTTTTTTTTTTTTTTTTTTTTTTTTGACATTGTGCATCAGGAACTTGAAATTATGTTGTAAATTAACACTTTCTTATAGTAACAGTTTGAATCAGTGATTTAAAAAAATTTCAAAATTTTGAAATGAGAGTTTTATTTTTGCATTAATCAGTATAACTCCAAATGTCTCGAAAATTAAGAGTGCCATCAATTCTCACTAGCCTTACTAGTTTCGCTAATCCGCCTGACCCCCTTCCAGGTCTAATATGGTCGGAGATCAAGCAGCTGTGGGACGTAGGCCTACGGGAGTACGTAGCCGACATGTGGAATGTGATAGACTTCATAACGAATGCTCTCTATGTGGCCACAATAGCTCTTAGGATTGTTGCTTATTACCAGGTAAGTTCCGAAAAGGACTGTGAGAGCCTCATGTCACCGGTGTGTTGGCAAGCCAGCTGTTGCTGTGTTGCTGTATTGCTGCTACTGCTACTGGTGCTGCTACTGCTGCTGTTCCTGTTCTGTTGCTGTTGCAATGGTGCCTGTGACCAGCATATGGAGAGAGGAAGTTATGTTTTTTTTTTTTTCCTTTGACTTGACTTTACCGCTCTTTATTTATCCTCATCTTTGATGCGATGCTCTCGCAGATTTTTGTTACCGTCACAGATATGCCATGTTTTCGTCTCACTTTGGCAGTTTAATTATCCACCCCGTAGCTGGATTATGACAAGGATTTAGGTGCAGATTTGCATGTCAGATTGTAGAAAGATTTTCCATAGGGGAACCCCAGCCTATTGTCTTTTGATAATGATCAATCTTTTCCATAGAAGTTTTTATTTATTTTCAATAATAATAATAATAATTGAGCTGTGTGTACCACCAGCCTTTACACCCTTGAAAAACACTTTGGGTACATTTTTACACAGTTTTCTTCAGGGGGTTCAGAGTGTAGTATAGTGTTGGCCAACTCGCTAGTTTTCACAGCATCCGTGGTACAGCCATGTCTTTTTATATAACTTCCTCTAAAAAGGTCATCTCAGGCCTCTTAGGTTTGGTGCTGTTCAACCCATTGTCCCGCCAATTATCTCTGTTCACATTACAAATAGCATCAGCATTATGTTTACCTTAATGTTTTTGTAATCATAATTTCAAAATGTTTTTTTTCAATTTTTGGTTAGACTTGCCTCTTCATAGGTCATGTCGCTTGAATTAGCATGATGTGTTGTTCCAGAACCAGCCACCAATGTGAACTTAGCTGTTTTACGTCTTGTGTGTGGAAAGTTGTATTTTATTCATCTTTACAGCTGTCTTTTATATTTAATCTTGTACCGTTTGTCAGCATGTTTAATTATGATTATTCATTGTCTTCTTCTTTGTTGTTAGTTGTGCATTTGGTCAATGTGTTGTGTGTTTTCGACGTGTTAAGGCATATCCCATCAGAATGAATGGCAACCCAGAAGGTCCAGATGTTGATTTATCATTTCCAGATCTCTTTAAAATCGTGAATGATTTTAGACCCCTTGGTATAAAGGTAAGAATTAGGAGGAAGTATACCTGCAAAATGATATTGGAATAACAAACCACAACACATATACAAGACTGTCAAAACTCTTTATTACAAGTAACAGAAAAACTAGGACTCAGGCTGATGAAATGCATGTACAGCAACTCGAGTCCTTTAGATAAAGACTACAAAGAAATTATTAAAAATTTATTTGTAGGATTCAAGAAAGTCCAAAATTATTTCACCTGTATATTCTACTTCTCTCCTTTGTACTTAGTAATTGTATGACCAAGAACTTCAGAGCGAGAGAGAACTGATCAGTTTAGTGAGGCCTTTCTGTCCCTTCTGTATGTTAGATTGGTTAATTTTTTTTAAATGTTATCATCAGTATATGCAAATGGAAACAAAAAACCATCTAAATGTCTTGGGCTTTCATTCCATACAAATACAGCACTTCGGAACTTATGAACTTGTCCCCTTCTGTGGGATGAGTTAGAAAAGCAGATTGTACAGTACACTGATTAACTGAATGAACAGAAATTTAAAGATATTTTCTCGAGTTCCTCCCATCTTAATAATGGTACTTACTTATAACGCAGTAGAAGATCCCAATCCCGTTGGAAGAACGCTGCCTACAATCTCATGTTCATAGAACGCTGTCAGAAGCTCTGAAACCTCTTTTACAGTAAGTGACCTGTTGACCTCCCTCTTCCATTGGACTGCGTCATTTCCGTTTGCTATCTCGCCTACCATTTCATTCCCCGTTGAAAAGCAGATTCTTCATGTCAGCCCAATGACAGTCAAGTGTTCTGGCCAAAGAAAAATTATGAATGCAGTTTATGTTGTCATTCTGTGTAGCGCTCAGAAATGTTGTGGAAGGTTATACTGAATGTAAATTATATGTATGTGAAGTAGTAAATAAGAAACCATTTTGCCTGTTAGTATTTGATGTATGTTCATTTAGTAAGTGATGTAAGTTTCACTGTAATTAGTTTAGATTTTTGTCGTGAGAAGTTTTGGACCCTAGGGTTTTCAGCAGAGTAAAAAAAAAGTATTTTCTGTTTTCTAAAATATGTTTTACATGAAGGATTTAGTCATTTTGCCAATCAGCTGTGCTATTTGTTACCATACATGTAATATTTATTTCTAATTTTGCACACTCATTTATTATATGTACACTAGTCTAGTAATACATCTGTAAATGATGTAGATTATCTGACCTTTATTGAACAATACAAGCTTTCTAAAGGTGACAGGTATTGTAGTATATACTGTACCTTACACTTGGTAACAACAAAATGAAAAGGCTTTTAGGTAAAATTGGCTATTGACATTTCCATATAAAAAAAAACTTTCTGCCATTCTACAGTTAGGAAAGACATGAGCATAAGGTTATAGATTGTGATCAATATAGTTTTTTGTTATAAGAGTGGTTTGTGAGACATATTTAATTTTACTAATTACTGTACCATGTGTGGGCAGTCTTGCTGTTGCTGTGTAACAAAAATCATTTGAAGCTAAAGTGTGAATCTTTTTGAAGAGGAGAATTTATTAATGGTATTGTTGCAGTGTAAATTACAGCTGATTAATGTCAACTTTATAATTTAGGCCTAGTCATGTATGGAAAGGTTTAAAGAATTTTTTCATGTGAGCATAGACCATGAAATTTCCTTGGGGCTTTATCTCTGCCGATGAAATTGGGCAGAGGATATTTTTTCACCTGTGTCTGTGTATGTGTGATAATTTGCAGCAGCTTGACAAATATATTCATTAGGTGTTTTTTGAGAGCCAGTTCCTGCCAAAAGTGAACCATTTTGAGAATTTCACTTAATGACCATATCTTCCATGTGTTATGTAATGGTATGATGAAAATATATCGGCTCAAAGCTGATGGTATGTTGCTTTGAAAATGAAATCAACACGAAGCCGCTTTCCTCCAAATGTTAAACAAGATGAATGTATTTACAAGATTTCATCATATTGTGCTCAACCATTCTTGAGAAGTCCTTCTAAGTTGAAGATATGGCAACCAAACATTAGAGTCATAGAGGACTTTATTATTCCCTCTGCTTGTTCATGTGTCTGTTTTATGCATCCAGTTGTCTGTCTGTCCATCTGTCTGTACTGTTTCTCAGTCATTGTGTCTGCTGTGCTAACCTCATCACTGCAGCTACGACCACGCAGTTGAAAGGGTTTCAGTTACAGATATGTGTGAAGGTAGATCATCCATCAACTTGTCTGTCAGTGTCTGTATCACCCATGCTGTCATCACAACTCGGCCTACGCTGTTGTAGCGATTTCTGGCAAACTTGGTACATGATAATCTAGATCTTCATGCATAGATCTGTGTGAAGGGAAATTGTTTGTCACTCTTGCCGTGTCGTTACAACTTGGACTATCATGTTGAAGGAATTTCGTTCAAATTAGAGTGCTTAGACACACATGAAGGAAGATTGGTCCTCTTGTCATTGTAACTTCCTATATGGTTTATGGGATTTCAGTTCATCTTGGGTCAAGGGTAGGCCATTGTACACACAGTAAATGTGCATAAAAAAAGATTGTCTATCCATCAGTTTCATGGTCACTTGTCATTGTAGCTTTTACATTTTTTAAGGGATTTCTGTCAAACTCCTGTTGTGCATTTGGTGGGATTCCAGTCAAACTTACTGTTTATCTTTGCAATTCCCTTGATGGCTTCCTCTGCAGCATTTCACCAGTTGGAATGCCTTTAGTGATGAGGGCTGGGGGTTAACATGTTTTGCATTTGCAATGTTCTCAGGAAGCTTGTTATTCTGAGCTGATAATTTTAATCCTTCCATGAAATAGCATCTTTTTGTCTGTTTTTTTTTTTTTTTTAATTCTGTAGCTTGTGTGGTATTGTTTCTATTTCAGTGATGTTTAGCATATAGCTCACACAGAGTGATTTTGTATGAGTTATAAAAAGGCCCATGTTTGACCATTGCTTCTGGCAAAACTCTCCTATTGTTGCAAAATTTTTACTTAGAAAATTGTCTCTTGTGTAAACACTTTGCAATTGCATTTTGTGCATAGCTTGTTTTGAACATGATATCAGTTGTCATGTGAAATTGATTGTTATGGTTCCTTAATACCCAGAGTGGTAGGCTACTACAGTAGTTGTCAATGCAGGAGGAAATCATTGCATATTCATGAGCTTGGTAATACTTTTATTATTTACTAAAACTAAGTCTTACTGGTATTCAGTCCTATGGTTGCATGTATGTTTTGGATGTTATCAAAATCTCATATTGATACAATGCACACACATGTAATATTTTCATATTTTTCATTATTCATTTATCTTATTAAACCTTCATGATTATATAATTGGGAAAATTGTCCAAGAACAAGAAAAATTTTTATCAACCATTTTAGAACAGCTTCCCCCCTCTCTCTCTTTCTCTGAAGATGAATTGGAAATAAAAGTTCTGTTCAACTTTTTCTTTAGGTTCAGTGTTTGAAGCTGACCAAGAGTCACAAAGTCAACTTTTTCAATATCTGGATATGAAAGTTTAATTTTCTTTTTTTTTTTTTTCTTTTCCTTGAAAAATTCTTTTGCACATTATGGGATATTGCATGATTTATTGATGCCTGTAGTTATACTTCTGGAGAGAGAGAGAGAGAGAGAGAGAGAGAGAGAGTTCTGATAGTGATGACCTCATATCATCTGATTCCCAGATGTAATGAGGTCTTTTTGTTACATCACTGTCATTAAGTGGAAGGTATTACTAGAAGGTAATATTTAAGCATACCTAAACTCTGTTCCCATAAAGCAGCTTTTAAAGCTCAGTGATCATCACTGTTTGAATCTGCATAAAGATGTAGTAAAAAATATGCTAAAAATTTAGTTGCACCATAAGTACCAACAGTTACATAACTGTGAGATGAACTTCACTAAATTTCTGGGAGGACAAATCCACCTTTCCTAGTAAAGCAGGGTTCAGCTCTGATAATATACCCTATTGTGTAATGAGATGTATGGGAAGAACTCACAGTTTGCTTCATTCATGAAAGATAAATAGTCATGTAAGGATGTTCCCATTTCTTATAGTTCTCTTAGGGTGTGTAGGCCCCCCTATAGTGAAAAGAAAACGCTTTGTAATCAGAGAAAAACAAAGAACTTGATCATTTTGTGCTGGGATGCCACAAGAGACACTTGACTTCTCTTCACTACTATTGTCTTATTTTGCATTTCAGTGTCCTTCCTTTTACTTCATTGCTCTCTTGTTTTCAAAGGAAAAATGTCTGTCCCTTGATTCATCCTACAAGTTTAGGATTATGCTGGAATGTTTGATTACTTAGCTGTAAGAACCAACATTGCCTATATTTATTAATGTCTTCTTTTTGGTGTAACTCATTGGCTTTCCTAATACATATATCCATTCGCATACAATTTACGTGGCTGTGTATGTGCTGTGTATGTACCTAAACCGATTCATGCAGATGTAGAAATGTATCTGATTGCGTGGTGTGTACTTGTTGACTATACTGTACCTAGAAATGTGTATCGTTGGGATTTGTGTGCATATGTATATAATATGCATACAAATGCCTAGATTTGACAGTATTGTATAGCATACTGTGTACCAATATATTGTTACGCACTTGAAAATACATTTCTGTGTCGTCATGTCTGGTAAATTAACATGTCACCTCTGATGTAGTTTTGTTGGCAATTTTCTAAAAAGTTTTTCCTGTTTTTTTCTCCCTCACCTGCCATTGCTTTCATTTAGGAGCCTAAGATAATTCAGGTTAGTGGCATTTTTCTTGATTATAGATGGGCATTTTGCTGTGTTCTGCAGTGATGTACATAGAGCACTTGCGTTGGTTTTACAGAGCCGTACAGATGTGAGCGCGTGTGTAGGCCTGTGTGTATATACATGGACACTTACATACACATGTAATCATGCACAGCACAGTGGAGCGAAGCTGCATTCCACACGCTAGATTTCCGGTGTCCGAGATGCCTCTTGTCTGCCTTCAGAAATACTCTTCTTTGGTACTCCGCAGCTTTCGAGTTGGGACATGTACATATATTAAATTTTATCATGCTTTTATATATATGTATACACATGTACAAGATTTCAAGGAAAGGTGAAACGAGAAGAAAAATTTCTTGAGAAAACGTTGCTGTAAATTGAAGCACATACTGGAAAGTAATGTAGATAATGTCAAAAGCTATGACAACCACCACTTACTAGGAAATTTTCCGTGCTAACATAAGTCTCTTGTAATAAAAATGATTTACATATGCAAATCTTCTGTATACTGACACAAACACATGTACAAATACATATATCTTTTTCAGGTGGAATATGTCCATATATTGTACATAATGGATTGCCTATATCTTAAGTATTGGATTACTGTACATGTAAATAAACAGTGACTGGATTTACTAAGAAATGCTACAAGGGTTCTTCATGTCTCCTGTGGAATTCTTTTGTAGATAAACTGTGCTTCCTACTCTCACTTCAGTGCTTGACGTTGAATGCAGTCTGGATGTGTTCAGGTTAAATTTCAGTTGCATATACAGTATACAGGTTCAGAACAAAACCTTGTTGGCTTGGAGGCTTAAAATTAAATTTTTTTTTCACATTTTACCATTTCATATAGGAAATGTATAGTGGGTTATGTGTTGTGGGTTAGATACTCTCTTATTTTTGTTTTATTCAATCTTATTTTTTTCCCTTTCCATCCAGAAGGTGATTAGGTTATGCAGTTAACCTAGCTACTGTCAAAAGACATCTGTCATTTCTACCACTTGAAAATAGCCTTTTGTAATCATAAATTCACTGGTGTAAAGGAACATAATTTAAGTAGAATAATAATACAACTATATCTACATGACCTGTACTTTTAAAAAAACAAGGAACATGTCCTGTACTTTGTAAAACACAAGGAACATATTTTCAAGAAACAAGAGAAAAGGTTAGGGATTATGAAAAGTAAATGATAACAGAACTTTAAAATTTTCTCCCTGTTGTGATGCATAGCCAGAAAGACTTCCTCTCACACATTTTGTTGAAAGTGAGCATCCTCCGTCTCAAGTCCACAGTATTCGCATTGTTTCATCTCCAAACAGCCAAAGCTGAAAAGGACACTTCAGTCTCCTAAAAAACATCTCGTACTAATTTTGATGTCTCTCAGTGAATGCCATTTTATGCCAGTGTTAGAACCCTAAATTTTATGTAGAACATTTTAGATTTGATTTCATTTTCATTTCAGGATGGTTGAAGATACCTTTGAGTAGGACAAATGATTTGTAGCAGTAAAGGATCTTTTAATAGCTTTTAGTTTATTGCATTTTCTTTCATCTTTATTTTGGCCTACATAATTAAGCAAACCTTAGAGCAATATGCCCATATTTCAATAAAGAGTAAAAATGCCACTAAATTCTAAATTATCCATTAAATAGTTTTTCATGAAACTTTAAGACAGTTAGGGGGGTTTAAATGTACTTTTTATGTCAGTTATTTGGATAATGAAACTTCAAGACAGATAGGGGGTTTCAGTGTACTTTTTATGTCAGTTATTTGGACAATGAAAGCATATAGGAATAGATCAGAAAACTACTAACCTTGATGAATTTGATTTAGTAAACTATTGAAGGTTTTTAAAGTGTTTTTGTGTAATAGTCAAGGCCTTTGAAGTTCTTTCATCATAACTGCATCAGTATTGAAAAGTAAATGCATACTGTATCTAGTTTTGCCATGCATTGAATCTGAATACGTTTAACTCATTGTAAACTAAGGGATCCTCATTGAGATTTAATCACTTGCATCTGGGTCACGAAAAATAATACTGTATTGTACGTCTTATGATCACAAAGAGATTTGCAGGTACTACCTCTCTGAGCAAGGTTAAATGTGACTCCGTTGTATGGTAAAAAGGTGAGTGTGTGTGAGAAAGCAAATTTCCTTCTAAAACCATTAAAATGTCAAATATTTAATTTTCCTGTGTAATGAGAAATGTGGTGGTGTGGTGTGGTGTGACGTGTGATTCTTGTTTACCTGAAGTGTATATATACTCTCTCTCTCTCTCTCTCTCTCTCTCTCTCTCTCTCTCTCTCTCTCTCTCTCTCTCTCTCGAACTTTGTATTTTATATCTGTATATTGATATATTTAATGTACACTGTATATATGTGTGTATGAGAAATTAGTCTATCTCCTTCTCTGTCTTATTCTGAAATACTGTATATGTATACTCATGTTACATGTGCACGGCACTTTTATTATCTACATTGTGTCTGCATGTGCTTCTCCACAGACATAAAGACTTGTCTGATCCGCTTTAGAATCAAGTTCGTTTTTCAATATAACTGGTTCCCCCACCGGCGCCTGCGATTAAATGATCCCAGGAACACGTGTCACATTTTTGGTGCATGTGTCAGCATCAGGAATTCACATATGTGGGGCCACTGATATGATTACTGTACCCAAGATGGAAAGTGCTCTTGACTTGTGGCAGTGCTTACGTCTGTGTTTGGTTACTGGAATGGTTTGGGAACTTTAAATCCTGTCCAGCATTCATTGTCTTTTTTGCCCTTTTATGTGTTCATATATAATTATATACAGTATATGTATGTATGTATATATATATATATATATATATATATATATATATATATATATATATATATATATATATATATATATATATATATATATATATATATATATATATATATATACAGGCAGTCCCAGTTAATGGCAGGCTCGGTTAACAGCGGTCCGGTTCTATGGGGCTTGTCTAGTGACAAAAATCGGCAATTTTCAGCGCCATTAATTGGGTATTGATGCTGATACATACGTAACAGAGGCGCCAGTAACCAAAAATCGGTGCTTTTGGTGTCAATAAGCCCTGAAAATCGCCAGTTTTCGGTTAGCTGCGATTTTCAGTTATCACACCTCAGAACGGAACCCCACCGATAACTGGGAACTGCCTGTATGCCTATATATATATATATATATATATATATATATATATATATATATATATATATATATATATATATATATATATATATATATATATATATATATATATATATATATATATATATATATATATATATATATATATATATATATATATATATATGTATAATATATATATATATATATATACACCTGTATATGGAACTCTGTATATCATATTATTATTTTGACAGTAATATTTAATTATAAAGCTTAATTCAATCAGTTTTCTGCAAATTGTGCACAGTCGTAGCTCTTGTTACTGGCACATTTAACAATTGTACAGTATTTGTATCTCCAAGAATCAGGCAAAAAAATTTTCAATATCCATCATAATGGTTGTCTTCAATTTTTAATTTGATTTCTTAGAATTTCAGTTGAATTTACAGGAAAAATAAAATTTTCACAGCACACATATTTCCATTAGCTCTCATCCCCTCGTCTTCCTCAGGTACAATATGAGATTGAGAAGGAGTTGGACACTCACGATCTACCTCGTCAAAAATGGGACACCTGGGATCCCATGCTGATTGCTGAAGGCCTTTTTGCTGCAGCAAATATTTTCAGGTGAGGTTGATGATCATTGGTTTGGGTTGCAGCTCTGTATGCCATGCTTAGTGTTCCCCAATTGATATTGAAATTACTGCACTATACTTCATTGGATTCATCAGTCCCACTTTGCATCACTGGATTCATCAATTCCACTTTGCATAAACCAGTTTGGAAAAGTAATTAGAAGCTATAATTTTAGCTCGATGTCTTACTAATGTTTCTTCTATTAATTGGTTTTGTGCCTTTGCAGTTCTTTGAAGTTGGTTTACATCTTTAGCGTCAACCCATACTTGGGGCCACTTCAAGTCTCGCTTTCAAGGATGGTCGTCGACATTTTAAAATTCATCTTCCTGTACCTGCTAACTCTCTTTGCCTTCTCTTGTGGTAAGTTGTTGTTGTTATAAAAATCTCATAGTCACATAAGCCACTAAAATGAGGAAGAAAATACACAGGGGTGTCTTGGTAAGAATATTATTTAAAACTGTACAAAAGAAATTTTTAGGAACCTTCTCGGTTTTCCTTATCAGTCTAAGAGAAAAGCAGAGCATGTTTTTGAAAGCTGTCTCTTGTACATTTTTAAATAATAGTCTCACAGATACATCACTGGGTTTTTCCCGATGATTTTTTAGTGTTACTGTTTGGTAAGAACTTCAAACACTTTTTTTTTAACTTAGTATTGTAATTTAGTTTATGCATGCAATGTTTCATTCCCAATTACCCTGTCCATCAAACACTTTCAGGTAAGCAGTAATGTCTGCATGAGTATTTTGTAGCCATAAGAGTGACTACATTGATTCCTGTTTTGAATTTGCTTTTCATTTAATTCATGGAAAGTGATTATCTTGTCAAGCTACATGACTTGCCCAGTTTCATTTATCTACAGTCATTAGCACCTCTTTGATAGATTGACAGCCATATCTGTCACGTCTTTTAGACTTAAAATTGTTTAAATTTTGATCTGTATTGGTGATTAATTATCACAGGCAAAATTTTAGGGCTTCAGGTTACTGCAAGTGCTTTGCGAGATTTTTCAAGACTTTCACGTCCAAAGAGAATGGCAGGTTTCAGCTGGTCTTATATTTTGTTTGTGATTCCCAGGTATGAATCAGTTACTTTGGTTCTACGCTGATCTGGAAAAGGAGGAGTGTAACCGCGATAGAGCAACACAGCAAGAAAACTTTGATTCCTGCATAAAATGGAGAAGATTTTCCAAGTATGTTTTACACCTTCAGTTTGTGTGTGCTCACTGTAACATTTTCTTTGACACTAAATTTGGTCATGAAACATTACAAATTTTATGTATTTGTTGTTTAACAGTTGTATACTGTATTGAATAAAAGGATTAGGAGCCTATGGTTTTGCAATGGCTCGACATGTAATTAAATGTTAAGCATTATTAGAAAATACAAATTTCATTTTTTCATGGTAAAAAAAAATCACTATTATTTTATTGTATTTTATGTGGGACATTTTGGTAAATATTGGTTAAAGTCATAAGCTTTATTTTATTATTTATGCTGCAATAAATTAATAATTTAGGTATTTTTGTGCCATGAGTAAATCGTACATTTTTTTTATTATTGCACAATTTGTTATTTCAAATAACGTTTAAGCATGAAACTAACTTTTGATTTATACTGCCCAGCCTATTTGAAACAACGCAGACACTCTTTTGGGCGGCATTCGGCCTGATTGACCTGACCAACTTCGAGCTCGCGGGCATCAAGCCCTTCACGAGGTTCTGGGGGATGCTGATGTTTGGGACGTACTCCGTCATCAACGTGATCGTACTCCTTAACCTCTTGATTGCCATGATGAATCATTCTTACCAACTGGTTTCAGTAAGTTCTGTAAGTGTTAGCCACCGTGAAAAGTAAGTGGCTCAAACCGAGAACTGCAGGGGCGATCGCACATCCATAATTAGTTTCGCAACTACCTAAGACATCATGAGTTGCTGTGTCTGACGCTGTATCCCAGTTTTCAATCATGGCTGTCAGTTAATCCACAACACCCCCCGCCCCCCCCTCCCCTTTTATTGCTCCCTCCTGAACTTTTATTATTCTACACTGTTGCTATACCCAATATTTATGTCATTCCCCAGGCTCCCCCCCCTTCATATTGAGTACGATTATTTATGATTTTAGTTGGATGAAAACACTGTTTCATATAATCCGCTTAACGAAGCTTGAAACGTAACTGCGCTCAGTATCGTGTGTGAATTCTGTAAATATAAGTGAAGCCAATAGACCTCTTGTGTACCCGTAAGCTTCTCAGTTTTTGTTCTCTTGCTACGTTCTCTGACAAATTACGTGATCACGTCATGCGTTGTTCATCTTATTTCTAGTTTTGATGCATTTCCCTTTGAAGTCCGTGTGTGGGTGCCCTGTTTATAAGATGATCACATACATTCACCATTTGATGCTTATGTTGTTACTGCTGCGGTTTGGGTTTCTTATGAGCAACAAAGTAGGACTTGGAAGATATTAAACCTTGAGTATGTATTCGTAGGTTTGAGTAGTTCCTTTTAGTTGACATTGTAGGATATTTGAAGATTTAGTTTCACAGTGAGGTTCTAAAAGAGACCATCTTAGACTGTAGGCTAACACTCATAGATGATTTTAGGGTAAGGCTCTTTGGTTGCAATATGACAGTTGGATTATGCAGTTTACTCTTGCTGGGCCTTCATGACAGTGAGTATCATTTTTTAGACTAGGTACTAACAGTAATTAGCAACAGCTGTCGTAGAGAAGAATAAACCCCTTACAGTGAATAAAGAACAAATAACCGATTTGTTTATTTAGACTGACAGAAAGATACAGTATTCTCAGCTCTGTATTATACACCCCTTCTTCCAAGCTTAAGAACTCCTTCCTGCATCCAGTCCCACGTATTTCTTTGCAGTTTATGTGAAAGAATGACATTCTCCACATACTGTACTCTTTCTTTTTTATTCTATCAGATGCTTAACCTGCAACACCATTCTTGGCTAATGTCTTGTTTTTCATTAGTTGAAATTTTGATTAAGATTAAGTCGTTTTTAAAGACCAAATTGAATTCTTAACGTATGTAAGATAAATTTTCAATGACTTAGCAGTCCGTCTTATATTCAGAATTGATGTGATCGAGTCTATATATATATATATATATATATATATATATATATATATATATATATATATATATATATATATATATATAATATTATATATATATTATCATATGTGTATAGAATGTTAGTGAGTTATCATATGTGAGATCATCACTGGTTATCAGGTCTTGTAAAGTATGATACAGTATTAAGTCTCATTTGTAGAAACAGTGAAATACATCACCACATTGCGTCACACAACTTTTGAAATATGTCGTCAGACCTCGCCCAGACGTTAATGTCTGATCAGTATTGCATTGTGGAAGGAAAACTAATAAGTGCCGTTGAGTTGACAAGGAACAATAACTGCAACCCAGTGAGTACAAATTATCTGCAAGGGCTTAGTTGATTTTACCATGATTCTGTTTCTCTACTTTGTCCTCTGAAGACAACTTCTCTTCTGCTGTCCTCCTTGAGAGTTACTAATTCTCTGCTTCTGTATTCTGGAGGTGTACATGTCCCTACAGCTGTCCTCAGTAGGAATTGCCACTTCTATTTTTCTATCCTTTGTGATAGTTACCACTTTAGTATCTCTGTCCTATGTAGAACTTACCACTTCTCCATTTCTGCCCTCCATAGGAGTCTGTCTTTTTACTTACCACTTCTCTTATTTCTGTCCTCCATAGGAGTCTCTGTCTTTTTACAGCTCTTCGTTGGGTGAGTCGGTAGAGCTGTGGACTGGAACTCATTAGGCCGGAGTTAGATTCCCCGGCCAGCTGATGAAGAGTTAGAGGAATTTATTTCTGGTGATAGAAATTCATTTCTCGCTATAATGTGGTTCGGATTCCACAATAAGCTGTAGGTCCCGTTGCTAAGTAACCAGTTGGTTCTTAGCCACATAAAATAAGTCTAATCCTTCGGGCCAGCCCTAGGAGAGCTGTTAATGAGCTCAGTGGTCTGGTAAAACTAAGGTATACTTAATCTTTTTCTGTCTTTTTACTTCTGTTCTATACTGGAGTTACCAATTCTCTATTTCTCTCTCCTGTAGGAATAATTGCTCTTGTACCTCCCGAGCAGGAGTTACCACTTCTCTACTCTTGTCCTCCATATAAGTTACAGCATTCTGCCTGTGTCGTCCTTATGAGTCACCTGGCCTCTTTGGAGGCACCACTCATTGTGTGTTTCCAAGTTGCAGTGCGTTCTGCTCACTACTTTTTGTCTATCCCATTTGGGCTTTTCCTACGTAGCTGTTCAACTTCTTCAACCTTTCTGGTTCAGCCTATACCAGACATTTAAGACGTCAGACCCTGTAAAGAAAAAATCGGAAGTGGCTGCTAAAACAAATAATTTAATTTAATAATGTAAAGAAAAAAGTAATGTTAGTGTTCATGGTGATGATGTCACTTAAGAATAAATCCTTTTAGCAAACCATAAGAATCCTGAATTGTAACCCATTGTGCTATTTAAACTACTGTAAAATAATAGCAGTAATAATAATTTTAATAATAATAATAATAATAATACCTGTACAATCTTGATACATTATACATTATACCATAACAAACATTTGAGACTTAATGGACAATATACGTATTTGTAGAATATTAACTACATTCTTAAATGATTGATTAAGTAAGCCGCTAATTTATAAGTTCAGTCACCACCAGGATTAACATACGGCAGGTTAGGAATGGACCCCAAAAAAAAAAAAAAATGAGAAATTAGCCAGAATCACTGTTACTTCACAAAACCCTGTCACACCACAGCTGATGTGTACAGACCACACGTTTTCCCACCAGAATTTTCACGACTTCGTTACCTACACGTCCCACATGTTACCTCTGTTACCAATTTGTTCCTGTGTTTCATGAAATATGTACAGTTCTTTCTTTTTGCCTTACTATTTGTGGACCTTGTTTTGAGTTCTGATTGTTTGTTTGTAAGGCTTTGTTTTGGGGTATTCCTTCTGCAAAGGTTGTATGAACTTTATGTAAGGTTTTATCTCTGCTGATTGTGTTGGCATTTTTATATCTCCTTTTTGGAATATACAGCATTAAGTTTGGTTCATGCCTGTGTTCAGTTCACACTTAAGACGTCTTTCATTTTCACTGTCTTTGGTTTTCGTCCTTTATCATACTCCCTCCTTTGTTCTTTTAAGATCATCCTTTTCCCAATACGGTATGTGCATTATATTCTACCAGTTGATGCAGCAGGTCAGCTTTTTCTAAGTTATTTATGGCTCATTTGATTTTCGGTATTCTTCCTGGCCTAAAACACATCTTTGTAATGCGATAATATTTACACAGCACATGCTTCCATGATCTCTCTGCTGTATTTTTCCATTATCTCGTTACTACAAGTGTCTTTTTCCTCTTTTTTTCATCAGTTTTAACAGCCCTTATTAACATGTTCCCCATATAATTTATTATATATATTATTTTTCCCCCACCTTTTACTTACCAATATACAGTACAGTATATATATTTTCATTCACTTTATTTCCATATTTTATCATTTGCCCCCTTGCCTTTGACTTCTTGTCATTTTCTATCTCTATTTTTTTTTTCACGAGGCTTCTTAACCTTTCTTGTGATAAGGAAAGATTGGATGAAGTTGTTTATCCAGTTGAGAGATCGTTAAAACACCCCATACCTAGTTCATTTAGATCAATGATTTTAGAGGACAATAAGAGAACAAGAGCACTCGTAGGGAAGAAGACGAGGAGCTATTTCAAGAACGCCACATCACAATGTATCGAACTCGGTGCTGCTGAAAGAGAAGTGGAAATGTTTTGGCCTCAGAAAGATATTCTGTGGATCTCATTCACATCTTTTCTCACAGGCTCCTTCATCTCATATATAGACTCACTCCAGTAGACTTGATGCAGTATTGCCCCTTATCACTGTATATCTGTATTATGCCTTCGTTCCCTTTAGCATGGTTTGATAACCACTGCTACAGTACTGATCACTTGTAGTTTTATATACTGGCTTGTAGGCAAGAATTACAAGACTGAAGTACCTCTTTACACACAACAGTATTTCCATGGGCACATCAATTTTGACTTATAGTATCTTTTGATCAGTGTAAACCACGTTTTGTTTGATTGTTTTTACAATAATTTAGCGGTGTTATTAATTTTTGGTTTTCCTTATTTTTCAGTTGATTTTGGGAATAGATTAGTTTGCTGGCAGTTAATGAAAGCAGTGAACAATTGTGAATCTTTGCTTAAAATAAGGAATTTGAAAGTTTAATTATGGTTATAGAAATACATAAAGAATAATTTTTCAATAGAAAATAGAACCACATACAGTAGATGCTATGGACTTCAAAAATGTGCTGAAATTAAGCATAATTACTGGATACAAATAGCAGAGATAGATAAGTAAATTCTGTCGAAAGTGTAGGACTTTTGAAAGAACTGAATTGCTTAAGTAAAGCACCAAAAAGAGTAATACCCTCTTACCTGTACAATTTTCCCTGTACAATATGTACACCTTACGTGAAACTGTTGAGACGTTGTGTCATCCAATTTTTGTCAATTGAGGACTGAATAGAACTTTGATAGTTGTGTAGCAGAGTTACAGTTTTTGTTTTTGATGGTGAAGGTTTTCCTTGACCACAGTAAGCTTCCAGTTTTTCAAGATGAGGAGAAAGTTATATCTTCTTTAAGTTGTTCACTTCACTATCTTTAGAAATAGGTCACTCTTGAGATGTGCAATGCGGTTAGGGAGGTGGGGCCACCTCTGATATGAGATCTCTCTAATAGCAGTTTAGCAGTATTGAATGAAATCAGTCTTGTGTAGTTGCTCATTTCAAATCTCTAGAGAATTATCCCATTCTTTTACTTACCTTTTTGTCCCAGCTTCAAAGGACTTGGGCTATCTTGTTGTAACTTGGCTGTTTTAGGCTGAAATAGACCTGTGTGTTTGGAAATAGTGTGTGTGTGTGAGTGTGTGCATGCATAACTCTGATGTGTTACTTTCTATTGTTTTTTTACACAATAGATTGCAGTTTGCTAGAAGAGTAGATAATTTTGAGGCCAAGGATATTGCTCAAGTTATTCCATTAATATGTGACACTGAGTCACTTGAGTAGTTGTTAAGACTTGGAAAGATACAGCTGGTTTGGTTTTCATCCTTAAGCTTTACAAGAGCGTTTACTGTCATAGGCGTTTGATTTAAAGGAGTAGTGATCCAGAGCTGTTTCAGTGGCTATTGAGGTGCGGAAGCTAGTGCTAGCTTTTCTGATTTGAAGAAATCATGAACTAGCAGTTTATAATTAGACCTGGATATTTTGGATTATTTAACTTGGATAAAATAGAAGTTTTGTGTTTGTTTATTTTTCGTAATGAGGCCTCTTTTATGCCAGGGTACCTCCAAGGAAGCCTGAGGAAAAAGAAAATTGTTCCTTTCTCTTTCTACAATTGCTATACAGTAATTAGGCACAGTATTATCCTGAGGAGCAAGTTTCTTAAATGGGAAGTTCACAAATTTTTCTAGGCATGAAGATTCTGGTAGTGTTATCAAGTTGATCAGCACTTTGCTGAAACTCGTTGCTGCCTGATAGGTGTTCCGAGTTCCATTTGGCAGTGATGTATTCTCTGTCACAGATACTGGTTACAGTACAGTATTCTAAGTTCACCTTAGTGCATCTTAAAGACGTAGGATCAGTTGTTATGAATATCAGTCCTCACATTAGAAGCATCTACAATATATCATTGATATGGATATATGAGTATAGTACTGAATGTACTGTATTTGAATTTTTATGCATTATATTTATTATCGACACATGTGTAACACAAAAAGAAATGACCAATCAGTTAAGGAAGCCACTGACAAATAGCAACGAAAAGTTTTATTCTCATATTTGTGGAAGTCAGTGAAAGTACTTTTATTTCATTTTATTTGTTTTAGCATTATATGTATACTGTATTTTACAAATAGGATCTTTTTTCTAACTTCTTTGTTTTTTTTTTTGTGCTTTTTTTTTTTAATTTACGGCAGTTATTAACCTCTGTTTCCGTCAGTTCTTCTCAGTCTCCTTTTATCTCCGGTCCTTGTCTGTCTTCCGTATTCATCTTGTTTACTAAATATGGCTGAGAGCCGCCCCTGTGGATCTCCTCTTTATTTTCTTGTTTTCTGGGTGTTTGGTAGTTCACTGTCTTAGTCATCTAAAAGTAATTGTCAACATTAAACCTTTAATAGAAACTTTTCTTTTGTTCTTCTGGGAATAAACATGTTTCATACTTAAATGTATATATATATATCCCTTTTAGCCAAGGGGCATAATTAATTACTTTTCCAAAATGGGGATTTCACTAAAGATCGTACAATCCATGAACACCGCTTTTGCGAAGGGCCATTTCTCGCCTTGCGTCAGCAGCCACCCGGAAACTTCACTTCTCGAAAGTGGTGTTTTGGTGGGCTTCTTTGTGTGGAATTCCCAGAGACTGTAGAAGAGAATAAATTGCACGTTTTAAAACTTTTGATCATTACCGTTCGTTTAATTGCCATCATCATATTAGTCCTTTGTATTACTAAGCAGTTTCTTATTTAAGGTTCATTTCTATTTTACCATACTAAATTTTCCCTCAATATACAGTAATTATGCTGATTTTATTTATTTTCCATTACTCTTGGCATGGCTTCTGCTGTCCTGAAAATATTCTTTCTCTCATCCTTTTCTTCATGTTTACTTTTCTCGATACGTTTTTATCTCGTGCAAAATGTGCCTACACAAGCTATACTAGTATAAAACATCCTTTTTTCGAAGGGATTCATTTATTTTATTATTTACATAAAAAACTTGACTGAAACACGAAAAGGACCCAGTGATTCTTCTTCTCCCTCAAAGGAATAAATTTTACCAAGGCACTTTAAGCATGGAAGGGCCTGTTCAGTTTTATATTATTTTATACATTTACTCGTGATTCTCTCAGTAAGTTCTCTGTTTGTCACGTTAAACCCTCAGATTTATCCTACATTTATTTTGCTATGACTACAATACAGATCACTGTTTCAGGCTTTCAGCTTTTGGAAATTGGCTCTCTCTCATTTCTCAAATTGCACATCTAAGCATGTTTTCCAGGAAAGCCCCTCAGAGTTATTTTCTCCATTTCTTTTTGGTTTACGAACGAGAGCTGCTCACAAGTTTTGAGATGCTGAAGCTTTAGAACTTCTATGTGCATATGTAGTCTACTAGCATCGAGTAAAGATCCATTTCTGTGACGGTGTACACCAGGAAAGTGGTCATTTCATTTCTGTGTGACTCGCCAGAGGAGTCTGTGGTCCTGACGGAGTGATGATATTGTAGGTCTCTCCAGAAATGCTGAATCTTCCCAAGTTTCTTCTGCCTTCAAATTCAGTTTCTTTTTTAGATTTTGTGTGACCCCAATGTTCCCCTTTCTTTGAAATGTCTTGCGTCAAGGTGTAGATGTCTGGTGTTGAGTAGTTCCTGGAAGTTACCAAGGCTTTATCCTGTCAATTTACTCCCTGGATACTGTTGAATTCCTGTGTTGAGCTCTGCCGTTTGTTTTGTATTTATATACTTTATTTGTATTTTATCGTTTTTATTTTTTTACTGTTCTTTGTAGGATTAGATGAAAAGCATGAGTTTTATGAGTACCTGTCAATAGGGAAATTTTTATTTTCATTTGGAATACAAAATTACACCAATATATTGAGTGCTTCATCACTTACCTCTGCCTGCTTTATTTCATGGAATTCAGGTGTCTTGAAAAAATACACCATGAGTATTCTTATTGCACTTTTATGTACAAGTCGACCTCTCGTGCTCAAGTTGCCACGCAGAAACTAGAGAAACCAAAGTACAGCATAGTATTACTCACGAGGTGTAAAGTAGTTGGGAAAAAGATGCCAGGAAATTCAGGGTTTATAGTGACATCTTCTTTAGAGAAATATAGTTTCTCTGATGGTAACATGGCAGCTTGGGCAACCAAGACTTATCTAGTTTTGACCACAGTAGAAGACACTTAATAAGCGCCTTCTGTGAAGCATGGGAGCTCTTCCACCTCCACTTCCACCCCATTAAACCGTAAGCATATTGCTCTCTCCCTCTGATATTTGTACCTCACATTAATCCGTTTTACTACTGAATGTAACTTAAAACTCCTTCCTGTGGAACATCTGGTTCTCATTCTTTTTTAATTAATTGAGAGCATTTTCTTTTTATGTTCGGTCCCCTGCATGATGTAAAATGTTCCAAGAACACCCGGTGCAACATTCAACACTCGTCCAGTGAATGTCATTGGAAGATGAAAATTCATGTCGTTCTTGTATTTTATCAGATTACTTTCCGTATGAACATGACTACAGGGTTCTTTTATGCATTAGCATTAAGGTGTTTCAGTGTTTATGGCGTTTGTAGGTGATTTACTACCAGTTTTTCTTTTCTGTTTCTCTGTTTGAGAATTTTTTGTCTACTTTTGAAAACGAGTACTCTTTTAATAAGCATGGTTCAGGCCTATAGTAGGTTCAGTGGGATTTATTTTATGATACGTCCTTGAGTTTAGAACTGCCGCATATTGACAGTTAGTTAATGAGACTAGTCATTTTGAGCTTATAAGTGAGGACAATACAGTGTCATGTACAGATAATCAATATCATATATCTGATCTTGTTTCACATAATAAAACATGTACAGAACACTTATTAAATGTTTTTTTTAATTCGTGTCTTTAAGATTTTGTTTACAGTGTTTGAAACTTGCATTCACCCGTTATATATAGCCATAAAATCCCCATTCAGTGGCACTTTCATCTAGCAAAACTTGGAGTGAGAAGTTTGGAGAGGAGAGGAGAGGAGAGAATGTCAAGTTGTAGTGTTGCTTTGTGTCCAGAATATTTCAGGACTCTTTTCTTAAATGTCTCTGGTGTCCTCTTTTCACCTCCAAGCCTCAGCTCCTTCTCAGCAAGCAAAACTAAAAGATAAAAAGCATTGTTCCTCTTCCTTGCTTCTGGTTAAATCTAAATCCCTAGATTTGTGTGTCGAAAAAAATGTGCGTCTTCAAAGCATGTTACAGTTTGCTCAAACTTTACTTGAATTGTACACTGACATTAGGTTGGAAATGAATAGGAACAGTTGAACAATACTTGACATAATCCTTATGAAAAGTATAACTCTAATCTATTCTTTGATTCCTGCATATATTCTTATTGTACAGTAAGGTAATATGTGAATTTTTTTGCTGTTAAGTTCTGTTTTTAGACGTATAATAAAGAAAAGCTGTAGTATAGTACTAGCACATTGCTAACTTGAATTTCAATTTTCCTTGGATAACTATCCTGTTCTATAAATGAGTGTAGCAGTTGTATAGATAATGTGAATTAAGTTTGAAGTATGTCAGCACTTCAGCAAATATGGTATTTCTTTCAGTGTCGAGTCATTTCTGAAATACACGCTTGTAATGAATGACCTTGCTGTTGAAAGACGACAACTCATTTTTTTCAGAACACTGTATTTTCTCCAGTCTCACAGTAGATAAGAGTGAATGGTGCTGATGTATTTTCCAAAAATAAACCCAGTATGTTCACTCCTCTTACAGTAATTTACCCAGCTTTACTCTCCCTTTACTAAGCTGTTGCATGCCCTGTAATTATATATATTTATATACATATTTGCTGACAGGCAATTTTGAGACAAGATGGGAAAAGAATGTTCGTCTTCATATCTTTAAAGCTACCATAGATTTCATCTAGATCTGTTTTGAAACAAATATGTTTTAATGTCAGTGTGGTTATCTCAGAAGTTTGTTCACCAGCCTGATTGATGGGCCTCATTCTTTTTGCCAGCCTTTTTTATTTTCAAAGTAAACTGTTTGACAAGAAGTTGCACCTTATTGCAGCACATGCAAGTTTCTTCCAGATGAATTCCAAAGCACATTTGCTTCTCAATCCATGCCTTGTCTCAAAATTGAGATCCTGCTTGAGGTTGTTTGTTATCCTTTACACCGCATCCAAATTTGCACCTCAACTAAGACGTCATTATTCCCTCCCCTTGTTTCCTTAACCTCACGAGGGCCGAAGTGGGTTCAAGGTAATTTTCCAAAACGTTTTTATTTTCTTGTTCAGTATTATTTACGATTATATTGCTTCTTCTCTAGATCTTTTCGTCTCCCGTTCTTCTCTCTGCCTCTCGCTGTCTCTCTTCGCCTCTTACATTTCTTTGTCATCCTCATTGTGATCGACTCATGAAACATCTTGTCTCTTCACAGTTTATCAAGGTTTTTTATTTTGTGCCATTCTGTTAACTAATACTGTATACAGTAAACATTGCTACGGGTGTTGTCGTCATTATTACGGGGCTGGAAAACTTTATAAGTTGGTTTTGAGAGTTTCCAGAATTGTCTTATCGATTTTAGTCCATGGAAAATAAGGAACTATTCATATATACTTAGATATTACAGGTGTACTGAGGAAAAAATTACTTTTATCCCAGAAAAAGTTATGGCTGTGTAATAAGATAGAACACACACCAGTGGCATTCCACTACTGTATACCCACAAACGTTTATGATGAAAATAGACTTTCCTTACAGTGATCTAAAATCATAAAAAAAAAAGTAGAAGTAATTCCTTGATTTTTTTTCCTTTGGTTGGAAAGTTTACTACCAGTAAAGTAGTAGAGTGCTTAAACTTCTGTTACTTATAGTACCTTAAAACTAAACCTTGTTTTTCAATAAAAATTATCAACCTCTTATCTGAAGATTCTTGTTATTAATATTATTGTATAGTTCTGCAGCAAGGGGATTTCATTGCTGGATCTTGTGGGATTTCCAGGGAAAACTCTCCAGCATCAGAATCTTGTTCTTGTTGCGTGGGAATCGCACGTTTCTTGTCGTTGAAAATTCAGGTCAAAATCTCGGTATTTTTATCTTATTGTGAGCATCCCACTAAGATAAACAGTAATGATGTCCTCTTTTTACCCATTGTCATCTCATCACCTGCATGGATACCAGACAGGGAGTTTTTTTAACGTGAGAGAATTTTGATGGTTGCTGTGAAGGGAAGACCCGAATTTTGGTGTATTTTTGACCTACCTTCTGTTTTGGGCAACCAGAGGCTAAACATTTTTGGGGCTCTTTTGCCCATTTAGGTGTATAAAATTTTTCCTCTTATTCTGGTGTATGACGGCTTGTTTAATTTTTTCATAGCTGTAGAGATAATAAATCTGTCTTTACATAAATGAATGGAAGTTATCGGCTTATGTCCTTGTTTTAAATTATTTTCACTTGGTTGCATGCAATGCATGTTTCAACCCATAACAATGAATTTTCTCTCCGTCTGGACTGCACTTCAGTCTCTAATATTTCCCATGACTGTCGTAGGAACGCGCCGATACAGAGTGGAAATTTGCCCGGAGTAAACTTTGGATAAGCTACTTCGAGGAAGGGGGGACCTGCCCTCCACCCTTCAACATCATCCCCACGCCCAAGAGCCTCTACTACCTTCTGTACTGGTTCTATAAGAAGTTCTGCGGCCAGACCAAGGCTGCCAAGAAGGAGCACATGAGGACTATAAGGGTGAGTAGAAAACTTTCGTTGTATCTTTTGGATGTTCGTAGTTTTTGCAATCGGAGCCACTTCAATCCAGTTTTGTCAGAAAGAGCCGTGGCCAGTAATGAAAGATTAACATCTGACCATTTAACCGAGTGGTAGATTGTTGTTGTAATATTGGTGATATATTTATATATATACATATAAAATTTTGTGCTTAAAATTATACTAACTGATGAACATTTTAGCTATTATAAGTTTCCCCTGAGTTTCCTTTAGTGTTATCTGAACCCCTCACTGTACTGTTGATTTTCTGTTTCCTTGGTTCGTCCTTCGTATACCTTGTTTTCTTTTTTGTTTTAGTCCATTGGCATATGTTAAATGTTATTCTTCTCATGTGTTTCTGTTTGTTTAATAATGCGTGTTTTGTTATTTTAATTTTGTATAATTTTTTTTTTTTTTTGTAAAGTCGTGGACGTTGTCGATGTCAGAGCTTTTTGGCAAATCGTGACACTTGTTGTTGTGGCATAAATTAACAGTAACTTGACACTAAAGCATTAAAGAGTTATTTAATCAGAATCAGGAAGGTAATGGACAACAAAATTAGTCATAAGAAATAATGGACAACGAAATAAAACTGACTGACAGTAAAACTGGAGCTATACATACTGGTAGTGGGCAAAGAAAATGAGAAGTACAGTACAGGGGGGGTCTCTCCTTTGTCGATGTTATACAGCAAGGTGTGAAGGTTCTTTTTGTACGTCAGGTCGTCTGAGATAATACTTGTCCTAATTTTAGGAAATGTCTGTATGAAGTATCCGACTCGGAGTCAGTGATCAAGTAATGTCATTACTTATCATTTAATCATGATTAGATCCTCTTCACCAGTAGTCAAAATTTTAGTAATTTACTGTACAGTAATGAGAAAGCGATCAAAGTATCCACTTGCTTTTTCCGTTAATCTGAATACTAAACCGAGTTGTATTAAAATTTGGCACTCAAAATTTGGTAAAAGTGATCACGTAGGAAAATTAACCGTATATACATCTTTAGCTTCTTGTCATGAAAAAATATTAAAATTTTTAGCAAAATTATGAAAATTTTGTTTACAATCATTGCAATATTGATTCTTCCCCTTTCATACCATAAATTTTGGAAGATGCCTCTTGTCAGCTGTATATGACACAGTACCCGTTAATAACTCATCAGGTTTTGCCTTTTAAGGTTAACTGTGGCCCCTCGACTAGCCCTCCATATCCATAATGGTGTATGGATTCATTTTGATTTATTAGCCAAGATTATACCATTCAAACTGCTACTCCTGTCTGGGATAAAATTAACGATTGAGATTAATAATCAAAAAGTGTTTTTTGAAGGATGGTTTTCCAAACTGGCTAATTTGGGTATCCACACAGGCATTTTTAGTTCTGGGATTTCAGTTACTGAGTACCCAACAAGTGAAGGTTTTCTTACTCTTCATTTTTTAATGACTCTGTTCGTCATACTATTTCATTCTTTTGCTGCAGTTGAGCCTTTGGCAAAGGATGAAGGAGAAAAGGAAGAGATTTTAATATTTTTTTTTAGCTTAGTCTACTGTTTTTGATTGCTATACATTTTTATAACAGTGGAACAGCCTGTACTTTCTAAGCACATACTTTATCATTTTGTGCTAGTAAGAATGGATATCGTTACTCGTTAAAATAGTGTGATAAAGGTATCAAATACTCAGCATGTAGTCATAACTCAATTAGAAAAACAAAGTGCTTTCTTCATTACTGTACTGTTTTCACAATTTCACATCATGCAGCGTAGTACCTAATATAATCAGTATACTCATATATAGTTTTTAAACTAAGTGTAATTTGACTGTCTGTTTGTGTAACATTGTAGCACACAAAAAAAGCTTATAAATCCTATTCGTAACATCTGTCAGGGAGATCCAGCTAAGTGCATAAATGAAGGCTAATGAAGTCTTTGAGAAATGCTATAAACAGAATTTTGTGTAAAGCACTGAAGATGCTAAAATTGCATCTTCCAATGCGAGTGTAAATGGAGGAAGGGAAAGTTACAGTCGTCTAATTAGAATGGGGTAGTCTTGTTAAATGTTAGAGACCACAGGAGTTGTGTGTTATCTTAAAGGGAAGGTCTTAGTTTAATGCTAAGACCAAGCTTTGGTAAGTGAGACGTGTAAATAGTTTCATTCCAAAATTTCTGTCTCCCTCTTCATCATTCATTCAGTTTGAGTGCTTCTTTTTGAATGGAATGTGAAGCTATTTGGTGTTTGCACTGTTTAGCTATATTAGTTACTGATTAGATATACATCTTTATATACTACAATACTGTATATATAAATTTTTGCACTGTACAGTATTTCTGTCGTATTCATACCAATCAAACAATTATGCATAGATTCATACATATATACTACAAACAGTTACTAGTAAGAAATGGCTCTTATTGGTTATTAGGGGGATTCAGCTTTAAGCTAAAAGGCTTTGATTTAACAGATTCTTAAAGATTCCAGAAATTACAATATGTACTGCATCTGTTTAATAAGTCATTCTTATCCTTATAATTACTGATACATTAATAATTGTTGATACATGCTTATATAATGCAGCTTCATCAAAATTTGTCCATGCCATTGAAGACACAATGCATAAGCTTCTATAAAATGTTCCAAGTATTTTTTGTAGGGCCGTACTTAACTTTTTTATGCATAAGAAAGGAACCAAAGTTCTCTATTCTTTGATACAAAAAGATGGGGACTTCATATTAAAGTCATCTGTTGACAGAGGGACAGGAAAACGGTTTGTAGTTCAATTTGTTTTACCCTAACTCATTACTCAAACATAGTCCACAGATTGTGATCTTTGAATGTCCCAGACATGGCATTCTTGTGTCCGGCAGACAAAAGAAAGCTGGAAGTAGCACCGTACATATGCCATCCATATCCACAGATCCACAGCAGGTAACTGCCTCACTTTCCATGTCTGTATGACTATAGTAGAAAGCTTAACAGTTCCTAGATTTTGGTTTTCCTCACAGGATTGCCTAAAGAAAATGGCTGAATTATTTCAGCCATATCAAATATAACTTTCATTTAACTCGTACCTTATGTCATTTTTCATATTTAAAAAATTTAAGTATGAAGTGAATTAGTTATATCTTTTTGTTAGTTAGTTCTGCTTTGAAACCAGTAAGGTTCAGGTGAACCTTTGAGACCCCCTGTTCCTTTTAGGACCTTGGGTTCTGTGTTAATAATCTTCTACAGTAACCCTCTGTGAATCCTACGTCACATCCACCAAATCGTGGGCATTAAGCAGCTCAAAGCATCCCAGTTAAAATTCTTTTTGATTTTAATCCAGGTGATAGTTTTTGGTGAAATACAACCAGTTTTTCTGAAGAATATATATTTCACCATATACACCCATTCCTTGTATAATAAGTGCCTCCTTCCTACCCATGAACCTTAGCAGACATTTCATGCACAAAAATTGAGTTACCTGCCATGGACCTATTGGATTCAGGTGTAATGTGTGCAGTGCTATCTACCACTCCTTACCCATGTATTGGATACAAGACTGGAACGGTTCAAAGACCATAAATACTGGCTATGTAGTTGAGTGATGGGTTTGTTTAAGAAAATCTAACTTTGTGTTAAAGAAAAAAAAAAAGCAGATTTTACTAGTCTCTGTTCAAAACATTTCATTGGGTTATCACCTTAGTGGTCCTAGTTCCTTTTACATTTTAATTGTTAGTTAACACACCTTATGCAGATATTTATTTCTGTGCTCAGATGAGATGATCATGTTACTATAAGGACTGGTATTTTATTAGTCAAATTGATTACTCTCTTCATTAAAAAAGTATAGGCATACACTTCAGATGAGGCTCAATCAGTCATCACTTCCAAGATTTATTAGTTTTTTTTAGAGTAGCACTTGCACCGTTGTGGAAGCAGAGTACAAAGCAAACACTACAGTGAGATTGTGAACACATCTAGAATCAGTTTTCTTTTAGAATGAATACTTTTGTGTGCATTGCACTTCTTTGTCACCTTTTTTTATTGGCGCTGTGATATTCCTCGCTTAAACAAGAGCAATGGATAGGCTAGGGTAGGGATAAGGAGGGAAATTTAAAACAGCAGTTGTTGCTAGGAATGGCGTTAGTGAAAAATACGGTGCTTTTATTGTATTTGTTTTTGCATATTTTTGTATTTTTACGGATTTTTCTTAGATTTTGTGACGGACCTCTAAACCTTGTTTCCTAAATGCTTCACAAAACATACGGAGTAAATTTTATGACGTTAGTTGTATGTAGTCAGGTACAGTATTCATTAAACATTCTTAGACATTTTACCAAGATGGCTTATTCATAGGCAGTGTTAAGAGAATGCAAGTTAACCTGTTGGATCTCTTATGATGTTGACACATCATCCCAAACCCAGCACCAAGAGTTTCTGATGACACTCTAACACAAACATTTCCAGTGATTTTTAATCTGTCATTTTGTCCTTTAGGTTTTTTAAACATATATACCATAACAAAAGACAAGTATTTTGCTTTAAAATGACATAGGAATAAGTATCAGCATGAATAGTAATTTTACAGACAGGATACAAAGGTAAATAGTGCATAGGCCTAATAATTGAAACAGTGGATTAACCTTGTAATAATTTTATTATTCTTTTTTTTTCCACATATATCACTCTGGTTTCTTGACTTGATATCAAGTAGTTTAACTAGGCTGGTTAGTTATTTCCAGGCTCAGACGAGTGGTCTCAAGGGTATTTTTCCAAAATCGAGGTGAAAATTAGTACAGTGCATAGGTATTGAAGTTGGACAGATGTGGACGAAGAGACCAGAAGGAATAAATGAAAAGTAAAAGCCAGAAAGCAGTATGGTTCAGGCTGGAAGAAACACCACAAAACCCTCTAGTGTATTCTACAGAATCGTAGGTCACGCTGTAGGTGGTACCCTTTACAGGGATTAGAGAGTAAACAATACTTCTTGGGGTGCCTTTATGTGACTACTTTGATCGTATCAATACTGTACAGAGCATCGTGGATATTGCTAAACAGTGCTAATATAGCAGTACATGCATAGCATTGGAGAAATGAGTGATAATTTTCTAGCACAGTGTGAATGTGGAGTATTATTCACAGTAAATCATATTTTGCAAGGAAAATAAGTATTTGGTATGAAAGGGAGAGCGTATTGGCTCTTAAAGGGTATAATCAGGTTATGTTTGGATATGCACTAATGAACATTTTCAAGGTGTGAATGAAGTAGGATTATCTTAAGAAAAGCAAATGACCTTGAAACAATATAAAGTACCGTACATTTGACTATGGAAAGTTTTCGGTATTGGAAGTAATCCTTCACAAATTTTGTTGTTTTCATGTTGATGTTTTTCTCTCTGTTCATTATTGTGTGTTTTCAAGTCTTCATTTGATTATTTGTTTGGATAAGTTTTATATCATTTTCAACACACTCTTTGGACAAGAACGAAAGCTGACCTTTGTTTGGATTTGCTCGAAGATGTTTTAAAGTGTACGGAATACTTCTCCCTCGTTGTTCACCTCTTGCTGATCAGATACGTCACTGATCAGCTTCTCCTTATAGTGAAAAGTAATTGGCCCAGCATTAACAACACCCCCACCCCCATTTCTTTGCACTTACATGTGTGGACATCACAGTTGATATGGCACTGTTATATTTTACCGTACGCACAACTCAGGGCACTGTGCGAATGTTAACCCCTACTTTTATCAGCACCACTATATTATAACTAGAATCATTTCAGTGGTCTACATTTCAGTGAATTCTGCATTGTTATTAATACTGTACATGTTGATTTGGTGTCATAGCATATGTCTGTATTCTTTAAAGGTACCTTCATTTCTTTGATGGTATAGGCTTTATCAAGTACCAAATTAAACAGAGTTAGCCCAGATTAGTACTTCTGTTACCATATACTCAATGGATACTGCTACCACTTACTTTGTATTATGTTCTGATGAGACTAACTGTCAGTAAAAGCTACATTTTGCTGCCAAATCTACTGAAGACGAAGAATCATGTAGTTTAATGTAGGGAATAACTAGGACAGACAGTCAGACTTTTGGTTGTCTAACATAAACACATTGACTGATGATATGATTTTTGTCACTGCGTTGTCTTTGCAAATTTCTTGTACTGAATATGTAGAAAATGCATTACAGACTTAGTTGGTGTCATCCACAAGGCTAAATATTGTAGTCTTGTATAAAAGCTGGTAAACAAGTGTAATCTAAAGCAAGTAATCGTAGTTATGCATATTTTTAAAAGTAATCACCCTGTTACAAGGTAATCGTAGCTAGAGAAGTAAGTGTATTTTGTAATATATTTGTCTCGAAATAAAACACAGTCTGCAATTTACTGTAGTAAGTAAAGTACTCTTACTGTAGTTTTGCAAGTAATCCTTGTCTTGCAAGGGACTGTAGTGTTTTGATAGTAGCTATTGTACATAAGCCCTTGTAGTTCTCAAAGATATTGGACACTGTAATTAAAGAAAGAATGTTCATCTATTAAACTTACTGTATGAATCAAGTGTACATCTCTCTCTCCTTTTTCTAAGGAAGAGTCTTTTTTTCAATGCTGTACTTCATATATTCTCCATATGTCACTGGTACCATGCAAATTTGAAATTTAAGTTTAAAGTGCAATCTTTTGCTAAACTAGGCAATCATCACTGGTAGGTGGAAAACATTTTATTTATTATTAGTCTTAAAATGAAGCAGGGTTCATTACAAATGTCCTTGGTATCCTGTAGGGAAATCATCCCTGTCTTTTTTTATGGCTGTTGAATATAGGCATATCAGAAAATTTAACTTATTTCTCCATCGGCACGCAATTTTTACAATGTAGCGTTTTTGCAGTTTGGATTTTAAGGTGTTTGGTTGATTGGAAATCATTCCTTCAAATCAATCCCTAAGTGAAGGATGTAGGGCAGCTTTAGCTGGAGAAACTTGAAGCTTTTGGGATTTTTGTTCAAATTACAGTAAGGTAGGGCTACTATGTTAAGAAAAAAGATTCAGTTATATAACCTGTATGCATCTCTGAATTGTAAAAATTGGGCTAAAAGTTGTTGCAAAGTGTAGTAGGAGTCATTATGCTTCAGTAGCAATTCCAGTGAAAGTTATTGGTGAAAGTTCCAGGGAAAGTTCTACCTTGGGAGGAGCCAGGGTTTGGTACAATTTATGTGAAGGTAGTATGTATCTTTGGTATATATTTGAGTTTCAGTAGCTTCGGAATTGTCATCAGTCATGAGCCGTTCCGTATTGTTTTAGGAATAAAAGTCATACCCGTCAGTCAGTAATACGATAGGAATGATATACTTTTGTCATCATAACAATTGGTGTTTTTAACAAAATATTGATAGTGTATGTGAATTATCATGACCAACTTCGATGTAGAAGCAAGTCATATGAAAAATGACTTTTTGTCTACATAAAAACCTGGTATTATATCTTTGTAAAATGCTCAGAATCACAGACATAACCACACTATACTTTACACAAAACATTTCATGGTATACCTCAAGAATATCATCATTCTTCTATTATTTGATTGTGTTTTAAGCATCCTTGGATAATCATGCATTATAAAAGAAACTCCCTCTATGAATAAGTGTATAGGAGAAAAACACTCATTCTCGTGCTGAATTCCCACTTTCTGTTAACTTTAGCAGGTAATGAGTTGCTCCATTTGTCTGTTTGTATTAGGAGTTGTTATATTTGTATGTTCATAATCCTTTCTGGAAAATTACAGTACTGTAGTTGAATCATTGTCATGTGCCAACACATAGTAGTTGGTGAATTATTACTTTCTGTCAGCATTTTGCCACGCAAAGTAATATTCCAGTTCCTTTTATGTGTGTGTCGTTTTCATAATAGCAGACAGGCACCATACCCAAAAAAGGAATTTTTTGAAAAACAAGCAAACAGTTGCTCATGAAAAAAATACACTATGTACAGGACTTGGGAAACAGCAAAATTATCATATGATGGTGGGTCGTATTGCAAGGTGCAGGGACTGACCTTGGCCTTTCAAATTATTATAAATAACAACCTTGCCCCCAAATAGCTTTTGCTAATAGGGGAACAAGTTAATCAAGCCTTAACTGGTCACTGGTCATACAGAAAAACAAGATTGGCCATTATACTTGTGTACAAGGGATCTTAATTATTCTTCCAAATTAAACCCCTTCCTTCCCCTCTTGTTTTTTCTGACCTGGACTAGAAAAATACATTACGCTACTCCTTCTATTCGCCAGTGCGCGTTAGAAAAACTGAATCCATCCGCTTAATGTATCAGTGGATATAGTTGTAATCATTTTGATCTTCACCAATGTAATCGCAGTGTAAATGGAATGTAGTATTACCTAAATTGGTTATGGGAAAGTGAATTGCTAGAAAATGCAAAAGCAAACAAGCACATAGACTAAGAAGTTATGAAAGGGACAAGAAAGTTTATGGGAAAAGCAGAAAAAGGAGTTTGCTCACACATCAGAGAAGCCTGTCAGTGTATGACAGTAACTTTGCCACTGATGTGGTATTAGTCAGTCTTTTTCCTGAAGTTCATGTCTGTGAAGAGGAATTGCTTTCCTGATGGTAGTCTGTTGGTTGGCTTACTAAAATGAAATATCTGCTAAGTATAAAACATTATTTGTGCACCCTCTGGATTGACATAATATATTCTGGTAAACAAAATAAATGCTGCTGTGTTTGTCAGAAAGTTTTGAAGTATCAGATGGGAAAAGTACTGTATGTATGTTGTACATACATCAAATTTTGCCACTTTTTATCATTCTCAAGTGCACTTCAGAGATTTCAGTCCTGTCTTTGTGTCCGTCTCCCTTTAATGCAGTTTTGTGTGTGATTTTACTTTCTGCATCACCATAATTTTCTCTCATAGTTGAACAATATTCCGTAGATGTAAAGAATAATGTGCCAGTGAGTGTAGTGGTGTTCCAGTCCTGTGTCGTCTCTTGTAACCTCTGAGAACATGTTTTGTCGATAAATGTTCATACTATGATATCCCTTCAGTGTTTTAGTGATGTGTAGAGTTCAGTCGGTGGTCATCATTGTTGTCTAACGTGTTACTTTAATGCTGATTATAGATGTCATCGTAATAAACACACGTTTGCATTTTGGATAAGCTGGATAGGTGTCGTGGGCATTTGAGAACCCCTATGCTCGTTCTCCTTTGTAAAAAATTATTGTAATTATATAAGGTTTATTTGTTGTATTTACAGGATGTGATTGTTGTCCTGGTAAGGTGTAATAGTCATATCTGGAGGGGTGTAGCATGGTTCCTTTTGAAGCTTTTGTAACCAGTAACTTGGTGGAGCATTGGGTCTGGTTGTTGTTTGCAGAGCTGTTGAGCCACTGTTTATGTTGTCAGCCTGGCGATGCCTCCCTGTAAATGTCAGAGAGTACATCATAATGGTGTTGACCTTGTGAAAGAGGGCAGATTATGTCCTGGTTTTGTCAGCATCCATGAAGAGAATGCATAAGAATCAAGTACTCCAACTCTTCGTAGTGTTTTTTTTATTTTTGGTTAAGTGCAGAAAGTAGAATTAGTGTAGGGAAATAGTGTATGAAAATCTGACAAGTTTGATTAAAGGGGTATATTGTATTTTGAAGTGCAAAGTCAAAATTTTAAATTGATGGTAGATCATTATTTAGAATTTATTGAGATAAGGCTTATTGTAGATATTTTAACTCATTCATAATAATTAGAAGCCAGTCTTCTGCACAGTTATGTGTCATAGGGAATCTTTTAGGTGGCTACTGACAGATATAAGTCTTCTAAATACTTTTTAGCATTTTAGAGACTGAAAGAAAGCACACATCAAAATTCATTTATTGTGTGTGGATCACTTTTTACCAGGTTTTTAAGAATTTTTGTAATCAGTCTGTGATAAAAAAATACAATTCTTATCAGACAGAGTGGATTTATTAACAATTAATTATGGAACTGTGATACTTTGTATTATAGTACTTTATATTTTATAGGGGTTTCAAGACTTTTTGTAATCAGCCTTGGATAAAGAATGCATTTCTTTCAAGATGGAGTTGGCTTTTTAACAATTAAACTACAAAACTTTAAAACTTGATACAGGTGGAGCTGTATTTTTGGTGTTTACAAAATATTGTGGAACAAACTGGGCAGCACGTGGTGCTGGCTCTGCGCAGGATTGTGTTCTTCCTTTGATTTTGTCAGGCATCCCTGTAAACTGATGTTTATTCATTACAGTTATCAGGTTTTGATGTTTTATGTGTTACTGCTGAAGGCAAATTTGGTTTATAGAAAATTGATGGGAATATGAAAGATAACAGACTCAAAGGAACCCAACCTCTTCTTGGCAGTTCTGACTTTTACAAGTGCCGGTAATTTAATGTGACTTTTCCCCTTATCAGTGGAGGGGATACTGTTATGTGGCCTCATGGTAAGCAGGTTGAATACTGTTGGAATGGCATTAATGCTGAAGGGCATTATGCAGAATTAATACAACTGGTAGCCACAACAAAGGGTCTGATACTTTTGGAAGATCAGAACCATTAGGACTTACAAGTAGGCAAACTTACAAGCCAGACACAAAACTGGCACTCGTGAAAGAGCGCTGTGCCTGTTGTACCTTCGTGATAGCATTAATTTTGTCTGGCACTAGATTGGTATAGGATCAACAGATAGGGGAAAAAATGACTGAAACTGGCGCTGTACGACTTTACAGGCCAAAAACGCAAGGACTGAGCTATAAACATCAATAGCTGAAGTTGTCTCAAATGCCTTACATCTGAATTCTCTTTAAACTGAAGACCTATGGTATTGAAAATAGGGGGATTTAGTTTCCTTGACTCAGTTTTATAATTGATGTCTTGAAGCTCAAGATACAAGTTAGTACAGTACGCTGATTCTCAGAATACACCCAACTCATCCTGCTAACCAATTTCACACAGGGATTATTTTCGTTAAAAGCTACTAACCAACCCTTCACATTGGTATTTCTCTTGCAAGCACAGATGAGTTGTCACGGATGGGTTTCCCTCGTGGGATACTCACTCACACCATTCCCAGATGACACAGATGTTCTCATTAGTTGATACTTAATTTTATCTGGTCCACTAGCAATTTGAAAGGGGTTAAGAATTATGATAATTTAGTGGTTGGTGTTTAGAAGGTATCAGATTTAGTCAACAACGATAGTAAAACAGTTGAAAGGAACCCCAAATGTTTATACTCTGAACTGATATATGTTTTATTTTGTGTATATCAGCTTCTGTAGTTTACTGTAAACATATTATTTCATTTTACAGTATATACTTTACATTGTACAATTCTCTTTGTACATGTATGAAGACAAGTTGAATATTTACTCAGTACTGTTTATGTACATCCATTTGCATTTAATCTACTTGAATGTGATTAACCAAAAATAATCGATATTAGATAACTAGGTTTATTTATAAAAGTTATGAAACTAGCGTATGTTTGATAGCTATTTTTTTTAGACTCAGAATTTAATAAAGGCATAGCTGGTACGCACTGTAGTTATTTTTATGAAGGGGATATAGGTTCTGGTTGGTGATGCCTTTTGTTGCCGTTTTTCTGAAGGAGTCACTTTTGGTTGGGAATTATGTTCGTTTCCATCACATGATTGTCCCTTGAAACGGTACTTCGTTTTGCCAGTAAATGTCATGTTTAGATTATGTGTTTAGAAACCTATATACCAGTGTCAGCTTCTTCCTTGACTGTAAACAACCAACAAATTTCTTCCAATAACACAACCACATGATTAGTACAGACTCAAGATAATTAAGGATCATTAATTGGGTGCTGCTTTGGCTTGTTATCTACGCATCGCCTCCGAGGTGCTAGGCGCAAGCTCAGTGGGATGCCGTGTTTAGTACTAGCCCCTCGGGGATCGAAGATATCGTTTATTAATATAATTTGTCAACCACACAATATAGAAATGGGTGTATTTAATACTTTGATCCCCGAGGGGCAGTAATAAACGTGGCGTCCCATTGAGCTTCCGCCGTGTTTAGTACTAGCAGCTCGGAGGCGACGGGTAGATAACAAGCCAAAGTAGCACCGACTAAAGATAATTAAGGATCATTAATTGTTAATTTGCCATTTCCAGCACATGTAAGAGATTGAAAGTTTGTTGAAGGAAGTATATTCGCTGATGTTTGAAAGCTTTTCATTGCATATATAATTCATTCTTGGGTTACATTTATGCTTTCATGATTTCAGTTGCTTACCTCCAGCTTTGTGATCAAGAGCGTAGCATCGTACTTTTAAAAAGAGAAATTGCAGTGGTTTCAAGGGAGTAAAATTTAAAAAGAAAGAGAAAAGGGATGATGGTTCAGCTTAACCGAGAGAGAGAAAGTGAGAAAAAAAGATTAGGGAGTCCCGTTGACGAGGGTCCCATAGCTACGTCCGATGCCATCAGATCTTTTCTTTTTGTTCTTTGCAGAGGAAGGCTAGACAAGCGAATGAGCGGGAAGTAAGATATCAGGTATGTTGATACCCACCCCGTGAGCTCGATCACATACACATTTTAAAAAGAAAGATATTTTCAGTCTCTTTTTAATCTGCATTTCTGTGTCTGATGGAGAAATGTTGTCCTCTGTGACTTTTTTCAAATCCCCCTTTGAGACTCTTTAATCTCCCCGAGTCGACATAAATTCGTCGTTTTCTGTGACTGTGGAGATGGAGATTCGGGAAAGGGGTGACTCACCTGCTAGTTTCAACTCTGCTTGCTTTTTATTAGTTGCAAGGTGCCTCATCAGTACGTACTGCGATCCATTCTCCTTTCTCTTTTTCTCACTCGCTCACTCTTTCTCTCTCTCTCTCTCTCTCTCTCTCTCTTGCAGTGATTCTGTCTCTGTCAGTTCTTCTTTCTCTTTCATCCTCATCATTTCGCCCTCTCTCGCTCGTACATTTTTTGCACAATTTTTGCTCTTTTTCTGTGATTCCACACAGTGTAGTTCAGTTTGCTGTCTTTTGCTTCTACAGAATTTGAGATCTTGTACTTTAGTCATTTGCTGCTTTGCTTCCTGTATTTTTCACTTGTTATTTATTGGCTACATTTGTCAATACAGATTTTATAGCCTAGCCCAGACCTATTGAAGAATCAGTATATCTCTTAGAATCTGTCACAGTGCAAAATCTGAGAAAAGTTTTTCAGTGGGGAAAAGTGACTAGATTATCATAAAACGTACAGATGTGTATGTACACGTAAATAGTGTACGGATTGTGAATACTGAACTTGAATGGTTTTTTAGTTTGTAATTTATGTATATATATGTATGAAAAACAGTGACATGTATTTTTATAATGCTCTGAAGTAGTGTACATTAGCTTGAATGAAACTGCATCATGTAGGTCTGGGCCACTCTCTACCAAGCAGTAAAGAACACAGTTCCACTTTTAAAATTTTACCCCTTTTATTGACACCTGAAGTAGGTCAGACTCAGATCAGTGGAAAACCTGACGCAGAACTTATGTTTCACTTTATTATTCTTCCCATTGGTGTGAGACTGGACTTACAAAATCAAATTTATTGGTAAGAAAAGGAATGCTCTTTCTCTCTGACTCTCTCACTCTCTCTTACAAAAAATTTTGGTAAGAATATGGAATGCCCCCTCTCTCTCTCTCTCTCTCTCTCTCTCTCTCTCTCTCTCTCTCTCTCTCTCTCTCTCTCTCTCTCTCTCTCTCTCTCTCTCTCTCTCTCTCTCTCTCTCTCTCTCTCTCTCTCTCTCTCTCTCTCTCTCTCTCTCTTCTCTTTCACCTGTCTTATTTTGTTTGCATGTACAAAAGTCTTCATTTCACCTGTCTTATTTTGTTTGCATGTACTTGTCTAGAACATCTTTTTTTAATTCTGAAATGGACTTGTGGATAGGTAAGGCATATGTGACCATGGTAACTGTATTGATTAATTTCATATGAGTTATTTTTGTTTTTTGAGACGTAACATCAACTGTCTGAAATCTTTTGCATACAGGTGACATCCTACGATGGTACATCGAGTGAATTAACGGGCTAAGTCGCCTATCATGACAGTTAACTGACTAGGTAGAATTTCTGTATGAACAAGGAGGTTAGCGTTGGATTGAAACATGTCAAGTGACAGTATGATTAGCCAGGGTATGCTTAGGGAAAGGGACACTTCTGAGAATGCAAAGAATCTGCACTCCAAAAATATATCGTTCTAATGATTTTCTCCCATTGTTTATATTGTGTTTGTGTTTACAGAAATAGCAAATAAACTCTTCTGTAACTGGAATGTTGCTGTTTCCTGTAGCTTTTGATGTCCTCCTCCCTACCTTTCCATCGAACCATGGCTGCATCCAACTGTATGATAAATCGTGTGCTGAGATGGTCGTAGATCGTGTAATCGTAATGCCATAACACTAGCGCATATTCACACACACACAGGCAACAGTTGCTATACGATTGGGTTAGTTTCCTCGAGAATAGACGATTAAGTGAAGAGATGAATATTGAATGGTTTATATGTGAGTTGATTGGGAATACTTTCTTAGCTACTTAAAAATGGCATAGAATGAGGCATAAAAGAGCCCATCATACACTCTAGAGCACTTATGTAGAAGTACACATAAATATTAAAGAAGAGGTATTATACAGTAAAGTAGACAGACATTATGAACAGAAACAGAAAAATGTAAAAGAATGTAAAAATAAATTGAATTGAAAATAAGAGATGACATGAACAGAAGATAAGAAGGAAACAATGGCAGACTTCTTGAGCCTCTCCCAGTCAACACAAGTATTTACAGGTCATTTGCACTGCAAAATTGTACCTATGTGTAATGTATTTTGAATTATGTAAAGATTAGAAAAGGTACATAATGAAATCACAGTGAAAAGAACTAAAATATATTTAAGATTAATAAAATTGCATAATGAAAAAGAAATGAAAGTAAAATATATAATTAAGCTTTAATAAAATTAGATGCCACATAATGAAAAATTGCATAATGAAAAAGAAATGAAAGTAATATAATATAGTAATAACCTACAGTGTACTTCCTTGTAGATATTATTAGCCTGACTAGATACCACAATATTGTACAGTATAATTGTGAATTAAAAAAAATGCCATCGACTGTTGAAGTGTTCAGAGAAGATTGGATTTTTGGTAGGAAAATTGATTACTGTATGAGGGAAAAATCATTTTTCAAGAGGTGTAGCAACATTTGTGTGTGTGTGTGTATGTGTTTATATATGCTGTGTATATATGCATATTTTAATCATTTATTCATTTCATCGGGGGTAATTATGGAAGATGCTTTCCTGCAGTTAAAAAGATGCATTATCATATATATTTTTTACTCTAATTCATTTTTTTCCTAAATATGTAAAGCAGATCTTCCTATTTTCATTCTTTTTTGTGCTACAAATTCTTAGTCTTTTTTATATTTCATACAGTGTAGCAGAATCTGTAATGCAGTTTCTGTACTGTATGATTTAAACAAGTTTCACGTTTACGATGACAGTGTCTTGCAAGAAAATACAATAGAGGTTTACTGAATTAACCTGGAATATATGTTTCCTCTTAAGAAATTTATAATGTTTTGTTTATTATTCAACCATAATTAGTATTTATTAAAAGCTACAGTAATTTTTAAGAAGAATGTACGTATTGGAATCTTTAAAAATGATCAGGGAATTCCTTTCATAGGTTTTGTGATGACTGAACAACTTGAAAGTGTTTTGTTGAATGTTGAATTGGTACGTAATGGGAAAAAATTTAATGTGTAATTGAACATTGGCCACAACATTCAACTTCATGGTTAAAAGACAATTAACATGGCCAAAATTTTTTTACTTTCCAAAGTAATTGGTGTCTTGAATTGACTTACGACAGCATTAGCTCAAAAGTTGTTTCTTAACCTCATTACCTGTACAGTAGTCTATTATACTATCTCGTAAACTTTTAAAGAACCAGACATCGTGTTTGTCATGTATTGTTATATTCAGACTTATACAGCATTACAGACTTGCTTTGATTTGAAAAGTCATTACTGTGAATTTATTATGCTCATCTGATATGAATGTACAGTATTACTGTATGATAACTGTAGAATTTGTGTCATAAGATATACTGTTCTAGTTCGACATATGATCCTGTATTTTCTTTGGTAGATTTACTTATATCAGAAAGAGTGTACTGTACAATATTTAAGATGCTTTATAAGGGTTTTTACAAAACTTGTACTTCTTCCAGGACAAACTTCATTTTCAATACATATCAAGAATTTTATCTTATTTCCTCATAAAAAGAATTATACACTTTAATAATTTTTTACTAACTTTTAAAAGACGAAAGTAGACCTTATTTTCCTAGAAGTACTTTCTGTATCTTACTGTAATATTATTATTGTTAAGAAATTTAAGTTCTTTTCATAGCTAACTCGTATAACGGAGTGTTGTATATCATGACTTTGACTCAGTAAAACTTTTGAGGAATTGAACTTTGGTTTAGAACTAACAAAGAAAATGCTAGTGGAATTCACCCTCATACTGTCTTCCTAGCATTTTTTAATCAGGACTTCTGATTTCTTGGGTAACAAAGAGTTTGTCGCTGTTCTCTTCATTAAAAAAAAAACTCATTTCTGTATGCTTTCAGAGAAAATACTTAGTTTTCCATCTTTTGATAGGTGTGACCAAGCTTGTTTAAAAAGTGGTTTTGACATTGTTGTGTGTGCAGCAAAATCTTTTTCTTTCTTTTACTGATACTTTTCCTTGTGAACCTTTTGTCCAGGTTTCTTGAACATTACTCATTTTTACACATTTCCCATGTAGATTTCCAAGAAAGTAAGTTTTTTCAGTATCGTAAACAAACTGCACAGTATTGAGATTTGTCATACGTGGACACAGCCTGGTTCCATATCCTTGAGAGCTTTTTATGTTTGTTATGCTTGTGATACCATGTCCAATTCACCCTCTTTTTTGACTTTTTTCTTTTCTTTGGTCCCTCATTATCAGAGACAGTACACCTTAAAATATTGCATGCCTTGTTTCCAGTTGTCTTTATGTTGACCAAATGCATTATTTTTTTCTTTTTACTAATTTGGTTATTGTTCTCAAGTGAATTTTTTTTCCAGGTACAGTACTTCTTTAGCCTAAGTTACTAATACAGTATACTGTGTGGCATTTATGAATAACACCCTGTTCTGTGTATAATGAATATTCAATAATGTATTAGTGCTTAAATAATCATAAGAATACGTGCGTTGCATCTGTTAATTACCAATGTATTTAAATTTATTCGTAACCAAGGGCTCTCGTATCTGGGATTATGTGTCAAGGAAAGTATTCAGAGGAAAGTAGTTCTCAGATTTTGTCAAAGGGTCATAGCCATACAATTAAGCAAAATTTAATTTCATATATTAGAGCTCTTGTTTCACAGAAAGTTCATTGCAATGCTCCAGTTCTAAGACTGGCAGTGTTTGTATAAATAGACTGCCCATCCTATTAATAATGATTTTGTTACGATAAGACTGTCAAGTGTTGGTCTGTAGTGTTAAATAAGACTCACCTGGTAATTGTTTCTTAGTGAAAGGACAGATAGGAGGCACATATGAATGGGTCAGATTTTCTTTGTTATGAGAAATGTGTTTCTGATATGTTGATAAAGATTTTGCATGATTTTGGGTCTAAGCGTGAGAGGCAGATGTTTGTCTGGGTGGAAATTTAAATGATGGCACCAGCTGCTCCTTAGGAATATTCTTTGTGAAATTTTATTTTCCACATGTTTTCTGTGATGTATGTGTGTGTGTGTATGTGTACATTTGTATGACTGTTTTCCCCAGAAGCCCAGACATCTATGCAGGGATTAACTGTAGGGATAGCCAGTACATGTACATACATACACGTACAATAATTATAAATTGCGAAACATCAGTCAGTTTCCATGTGATAAGCACTTGGATGCAGAATTGCCCTCTCATTTGCTACAAAATAATGAGAGAGAGAGAGAGAGAGAGAGAGAGAATCCTTTATTTATGAGTAGTAACAAAGATAATAAGGAAAAGAGAGAGAGAGAGAGAGAAGATATGAATTTTAAATCGACTGCATCATTGTAATGTCAGAACAAATACGTGGAGGGAGATGATGACGGTACAAAAAAGTTATCAAGTTATATTAGCTCTTGGTCTAAGACATAAAACACATTAACCATTTCAGGCCATGAAACAAAAAAGTTGAGCCATAATTTAACAAAAAAAATCATCAGAGTCGACGATGGTCAGTTTTCTGGTAAAATCCTTGTCTGTTGGGCTCGTCAAATCCCTGTCCCTGGCCCTAGTTAGCTTTAGGCATTTCTGAAAGCTCCTGTCTTCCTCCTGTTGCAGTTTTATATGAAGCCTGCTGCTCGGGAGTTCAAATTACTACCGGCTGAAGTGGCATTTATGAAAAAAAGTTCTGTGGGTATAGTTTAACATCCTATAGGACCAGGGAATATTGAAAATATCTGAGAAGTATTTCCCCAGGGGAAGCGATGTTAAAAGATGAGCAACAGCTGAACGAAACAAAAAGCCTAGGGCCCTAGTTTCTTCACAACACATACAAATAGGGGCAGACACCAAAGAGAAAAAAAATACTTGATGGCCAAAATCAGCAAAATAACTAACAATGAAAAGTACTACTGCAATCCAGTTCTGTTACTGCAACAGCCCTTTTTGGCCTCAGTAGGCATTTCTGGGTACAAGTGCTTATGCAAGAAAGTTGCTAAACCTAATCCTGAATATTAGATGAGTTTTAGGTAGTAGTTTGATTCAACAATGAAAAGATGAATGCATCAGTGACTGCTGTTTTCTTTTTAATGGAGACATTACTTGTTAGGATTACAGTATATACATACAATACACAGATGTTTTCATGATTTAGCTGCAACAAAAATAAGCACAACAGTCACTGTCATATTCATACTTTTAACTGCTGAATATTTATACACACTTATGCATGTCTTTGTAAACCTTCAGAGTACAGCAAACTATTACATACCAAAAAAGCCAGATGAACTGATGTTGTGATAAAGCAAAATGCCCTATTTCTCTCCCTTAGACTTATCTGTTGATTAACTCCACTTTACCCCCTCGGAATGTGCTTTCAACTACATAGGGAATGTGAGGTTTTAGTGGTGAATATCCTTTTTGTTAGCATTTCCTAGAAGTTAAGGGTGACATTGCTGATTTACCATGCTGTGATGAATTTGAAGTCTTGATAGCCACACGTAAATACTGTATATGCCGTATGTTTGTACTCTCATGTGCATGCTCAGTAGAAGTTTTGTATCTTTTTATTGCATCTTTACCAAGGGAATGCTGGGGTATTGGCTGTCTGAATTCTGTATGAGTCAGACTTTCATTTTCCAGTTAGGTACAATAGGTAGCAGTAGTGTGCTGAACTGAATCTTTACCCATCTGATAATGTGTTTCCGGTAGAGGTAGGTATAAATAGTATCAAAGTGAAGAAAACAAATCGTCTACATGCAATGGCACATCCTTTTATTATCTTCCTTAATCTGTTTATTGAATGTCTCTCGTTAATCTATGTACTATACGTGAACCATTCTTGGAGGGAATGAAAGCAGACTCATTTTTATTCACAGTACCTAATGGTTTAAGTGTAATGACAATAAAATCAGTTTGGGAAGATTTTAGGATATGTAACCAAGGCCAATGCCTTATCTTGCCCTTCATGGCATAAAGGACATGTGTTTCAGAGTGATTAATACCAAGACTTCCGCCATAAGAGCTGGTTCAGTTGTAATGATCATTTGTACGAAAGATTAATCTTTGCAGGTCATTGTCATTTATTCCATCTTTTTCTTCCTCTCCATCTTTCTGTCCATCTGTCTTCGTTACATTGCATCTAGCAGCTCTTGACTTAATTAAATTTTCTTTTGCTTCTTTGCCATTCAGATTCATTATGCTATTGCTCTCTTTTCTTTATCCCCAGCCAATAAAGTATAATCGCCAAAGTGCTTACTTTTATGTTTGAGCTTATTTTGCTCGAGAATTTTATAGTATGATTATGTGACGTTGATATATTCCAGTATTTAGGTATAATAAATTTGGTAAGAATCCTTCGATTTTGTGGTAGGATAGGTAAAGGAACAGGTACTCGCTGGATATACCAAGAGCCAAGGTGCTTTTTAAAGAATATTTGATCGATCAAGGGAATAGAACAGTCGTCACAACATAGAACGTAGTTGTTGGCTATTATTTTCAAATCTACATTTATAATTTGACACTGGTAGTTTTTATCCTTTGGAAATGGCAGAGAATTGGGTTGTAACTTGGCAATATACTTTGGCTGCTGTCAGTAGGTTAAGTCAAATACAGTTGCGTTTAAAGGCCCAATTCGTTTCTGTGCAAATTGAGATACCTTTCGTTGGCGTATTTTATTAGTAAGTTGTTTAACCAGGCCACTGAGTTAAAACTCTTAATTCTCGTGGTGTTTCTTTTTGTCTCCTTTTAGTACAGGTACCAGATTTACACATACACATATTGTAAAGTTTTCCTTGATTAAATTTTTTATTTATTAGAAAAACAGGAGTAGTATGAGAATAGCATTGAAGTTTTTTTATGCCTTTTGTTTTGTTGTACATTTTTTTTTACTTAATTATGATCCCTTCTAAGTTATACCAAACTTTAAGTACTGACAAGTTATTTTTATGTGTACAGTCGACCCCCACCTCTTCGCCAAACCCTGCCTATTCTCAGAATTTTTCATAGAGAAATGTTCACTAATTACTGCATTTTCTTATTGTTTTCTTGACTAAATACATTTTTCATGTTAAAACTATTAAAATGGGCAGGTATAACCATTTTTAGAGGGGTTTTCCGTGTTTGAACTATCAAAATAGGCAGTTGTAAGCGTTTTTAGAGGGGTGTCAAGTATTAGTGGATTTTAGCTATTTGTGGGGGGTTGCGGTCCCTATCCCTTGCAAATCCTGGGGGTCGACTGTATATGGGTTGTTTGTGTCAATAGGACAAGTATAAGAGTGATAGACTTGAATTAACCCAGACCATTTATATGGTTTCATTCATAATCTTTGTTGTTGTCATATAGTGAGTCCATTATGTAAGTAAAATGCATACACCTTATCAGCTATATCGTAATTTATGGAGGACTGCGACACATCCTGGTTAAATCTTGACAGAAGAGGCTAGGAAGGGTTTCATATTCATTGCCAGAAGTTTCCAGCATTTTCAGTACTTGTCACAACTTTTCATTTTAATAAATTTAGCTCCCCTTATCCCACTGAACCCCAAAATGTAATTTGACTTGAACAGGGCCTTCTCCACTCAGAATTATATTACCTTCGTGTTCTTCCCTCTCAGTGACATTTTCATCCTTATTGTCTTTATTTTTAAGTCTCTTGAGAGTGCCATCCCATCCGTGCAGGTGAGGATTGTGTTCCAGTTTCTGTCCCTTAGCACAGCCTTGCAGTAACATCAAAATGCCTTGTTAAACCACAAATGCATATCAGAATTCCACTCTGCTGCTTATCAAAGTTCTCTCGTCGCATTTGACCACCTTTTCAAGGAACACATTTTTATATGACATGATGGAGGCATGCATGATCTTAGAACCCAGTATTTTAAATGCAGTCCATTTCGTAGGTTACGGTCATAATTTAACAGACTGAATCTTGAAACCACAAGAGGCTGTTACTATTCTGTAAATTTCTGTGGAGACTGAAATTTAGATTTTTCCTTGGACCAGTTCCTCTGTGACAAAAATTAACCCTTTTTTTTTGTGAGCATGCTGTTCCTGTACTCACTTCAACAATTCAGTTTTAGCACTTTCACTAAGTACCCAGCATTTAAATGGAAGTCATTACAAACTTTAAATTCAAACCTGAGGGTAGCACAGTTCAGGGTCCTCATATTGTAGACTAAAAGTCTTTGCACACCTAAGCTGTACATAGTCATGAAGGATTAATTCAAATGTAGCTAAATATGCATTACACAGTATATGTGTAAAAATTAATATCCACTCGCAGTGGGAGTGAACTGGAGGCCGAAGATACCCGGTCATTAGAGAATAGAGAAGGGGTAGGAATGATTGGCTTGCTGCCATCTGTCAGTTGCTCTCATTGCCCTAGGAGAGCTGTTAATCAGCTCAGTGGTCTGTGATTTTAACTTTTCCTCTTCTGTGTTTTTCTGATGAATCTTAAAGTTTTTTGTGTTTGTAGCTTCTAGGTGCATTAATTCACACTCGCCAATTCATACTCGCCAACAACATGAGCTTGGCAGCCTTTCCATTCATCAGTTATGGTTTTAGGCTGTCCTTTTCTGCACAGACAGTTTTATTTTTGACATTCTGTGATTCACAATCTCACCTGAAATTTAGTAGTTCCTTAACAAGGATTTGTTTACAATTTTGGTTGCTCGGCGGCTCCTAATTTCAGTCAACAGAGAATGCAGATTCTTTTGTAGACAAATCCCTTGAAATTTTGTTAGCACCGCTAGTATTTTTAATTTGTGTTTTAAGAAATTCATTTACTAGATTAGGTTACTAGGTTATTGTCCTTCAAGCCACTCGTGTAAAAAATGAGTTTCAACTTGGTGATCTGATTAATAACTTAAGGCAAAGAGTTTTGTACCATTCCAAGACCTGCACTGTGTTGGTGATAATCACCTAAAACAATTATTCCACTTAATTCCAGTCGTTCGTCTCTTGTTGGGAATAGAATGCAAAATTTTCTGTTAAGGTCCATGTCCTTATAACTCTCTCTCTCTCTCTCTCTCTCTCTCTCTCTCTCTCTCTCTCTCTCTCTCTCTCTCTCTCTCATCATCATCATCATCATCATAAAATGGAAGTACAGTATAGTCATCATCAAAATCAATTGCTGTTTGGTGATAACAAACAAGGTATTTAATTGCATATTTGGTGGACATTTGGCACTTATAGAATTTCTATTTATGCCATCATTTATTCTTGAGTATTTCAGTTAAATAATACAGAGATTGTAATTGTTGGGCCCTTTTTTTTTTTTTTTTTAATATAGATTAGGTTATATTCAGGGTTACAATAACAGTTGAATAGAAATTCTAATGATGTGAAGGATTTGTATTTTGCTAAAAGAATGTTCAAGGACAGTTTGTTTAGTAATAGAAAATTGAAAATTTTAAAGTTTTCGTCATGATTTTTGTAATTTATTCAGGTTTTTTCCTTGAATCATAAGGCATTTCCAGTTATTAAATTAAAAACTGAGTTCTGAATGGTTGTCTAAGTATTGAATTATTACTGTATAGCCATTATTCTTCAGTCATATTTGATAAGCTTAGGTGGTTTAATGCTGCATAAAAACAGCTGTGGTTTGCTTGACATATCTGATTTCTTCAGAAATATATAATGGACTCCAATGCATAAGTAAATCTATTTTCAAAGTCTTTCAAGTCATTTCAGTAACAGGAGAAATTTAGGACATGTTTAAATATCTCATTCATTATTATCCAGAGGAAACATTTCGTTCTTTGAATATAATAGTTACTGTATTTTTAAAGGCTGGTATTTTTTTAATTTAATGAACAAGTGATTTGTTTTTAGACACCAGCAGTTTTGTTTTTAGATGCTGATATTGATTGGCATCGAAATTCTAAACTTGAATTGTAAAACATTTTATGACACTGTAGCAATGAGAGGGAATTTTACCAAAATGTACAATATCGGACGCAGACCATCACCACCTTTGTCAATATCATCAGATCATTATACGCTATTTAGTTTTAATAGATAATCGCAAATGATTAGATATTTAAAGTACGATAGTTTTTTCTAAGTATATACAAACTGTTACCCCAGAGGCTCTCGATCCATCGATTAAGGGATGTGGTACGTAATATTGTGCTGGCAGTTTATGCGAGAATTCCAGGATTTGTTTGCATATCCAGTTGAAATCTGAGAAATTTTGCTTATTTTCTATTTAGGTTTTGAGTTCCTGTTATATCTCCGAAATATACGCTACACACGTGATCTTATAATACAGTACAAAAATTATATAGGTTCATGTGTATGCTGTATGTATTTATTATGTATATATATATGTACAAAGTATGTATGAACAGTAAATATGCTTAGATGCAATATACTGCAGTTATGCGCTGATAGATTTGTATACAGTATGTATGAGTGCATTTGTATATACTTATACATATATAAATGTAAATGGTATACGTTACACATAAACTTAAGGTTGTGATGCTGAGAGAGTTGGAGACAGAGAGATACAGGCAGATAAGGAGAGCAAGAGGGGAAGTACACATCCACATAACACCTGCATAAACTCACATGCATGTGCATGTTGGTATTCATGCCTAGTGCACTCATGACTACTCACATTTACAGCAACATGGACATGCTCATACAACTCATGGTACTGTATTGGCATTTTTCACGTTAAAGAACGGAAAATAACGGTAGAAGATACCATAAATTGTTGCTTTGATTCTGCGTTTTCCTTCTTAGAGAATGAATTGGTGATGCAGAAATATATCAGGTACTGAAACATCAAATGAAATTTCTTCCTGTTAAGGGTTGCAATACAATACCCAGCTGAAGTTGTGCAAAGTGGAAGTTTTGAAACTGCTTTGAGGAGCTGTTGACACGGAGGACAGAAGTAATGAAACAGCAAGTCTTAATTTTTGCAGATGAGTAAGATTGATATTATCAGCTCCTGAGTAGTATTCTAAATTTTCAATATCAGCAGTACAGTACTGTATATGTACATACAGTACATATACGCATGATTAAGAGGACAAGGAAGGATTTATAAGTCTAAATTGTGAGGAATTTGCAAACAAAAGGTTTTATGGAATACGTACATAACAGTATAATGAATTGCACAAGAAAGTTTAATAAAGATAAAGCAAAGGAAACTCTTGAAAAGAAAGGCCGACAATGTTTAAATAAAGTTCGTAGAGTTTCATAAAACAGAATGTTGTGAGAAATGTTAATATTTTGATGCCACCGAGACTTCGGAATCACAGAATAACACGAAGCCGTATTGAACACATAGTAAACAAATTCGTCTTTAGGATTTTAGGTGTAATTGCTAGATACTGTGTCTATAAAGCCACGCTTAAATCTTAAAATGATCAGTTAATAGTGTGCAGTCAGTTTTTTTCCTTTTAACATTCCATGTTAGATCCTGCAGTTTTGTCAAGGAGTACCCTACACTGTTAACTTATGAAACAAACAACTGTACATTTAAGGCAAACAAACTGTGTTTCAGCAGTTCCTTTGCAAGGCCTTTGTTTCAACTTGCCTCAAACTTTGTGTGAGTGTTGGTTTGCTGTAATTTAAACAAGAGGTTTTTGTATTTCTGTGGTGATCAACCTCATGGTTTGTACTCAAGGAAGAAGTGATGAAGGTGGTAAAAATGGAAATTGAATATAACAGTAGATGTTTTTCTTATTTTAGAGTGCAGTACATACAGTACATGTATAATATTTCTAGCAATACTCCTACCATGTATGTACTGTAAATATAGGATGATAAAAGGATTCAACAGTGTTGATTATCATGTAAAGTACTGTTTTTTAATATTTAGTATTGGTTCCTGTGTGAAATGAGAGTGTTGAAAGTATTGTGAACTCTTTTTCTAAAAGTAGTTTTAGAGGTTGAAGCATAATTTGATTAGCTCATTATGGTGTACTAAGTTTGCCTGTTAAAAAACTGATGTACAGTATGTCAGTATTTCTAAATTATATGAAATCCTTATTTCATAAACAAAAATGGGATTTAATATAAGAAAACCATTGAAGAATTATTGTGTATGAATAAGATGATGCTAGTTGTGCATATTTTTGTTTTGCAGTACTGTCTAAACCATTTATTACTACTGCAAAGCAAATATGACTGAGGTTTTGAGTCACATAACATTTTGAAAGGCATAGTAGTTCATATGAGTGATGTGTTGATACTTTGCTATGGACAGGCAACAAACAAGCTGTGAGAATTGGGACTTGTGGTTTTGCATAGTTGAAATATTTTTGTAGACCTTTTTTTATTTGGAATATTTATTTTTTGTTCATGCATTTGTTTTTGTGGGTGAATGTTTTCTGATGCTATTCTGTAGTCCAAAATGATACTTTGATCTGGATATTGTAGGTATTTGGCGAATAAAAAAAGTTATGGTAACCAGCTTTATTACTTAAGAGTGTCTGGGTTTGTGCATAAGTTGGACGATTTTCTTCAGAATTCTTTTGGTAGGAGTTACAGTAGTATTTTGGCACAATACCAACTGGGTGTTTTAGAAATACCCTAAGCTTTATGTATGGTATAAGGCCTATCATTACATTTCTCATGTTTGGATCTTTGAAATTTAATTTGTCATACAGATTAAGTTTATTTTAATTCCTTTTAGAAAGATAGTTAGTCTCGTGAGTACTTTTTATATATGAGTTTCCTTGATGTTTCTTTTTTAATATTTTTTCTGATATATTTTTGTATAGTTCTTATGATTTGCCTTTTAATCTTACTTGAAGTGATTATATTGTTAAGGCTTTTTCACATTTTTCTAGTACAAGTAATTTTCCTTAAATAAATAGGAATTATGCTGTCAATGAAATTATTTGTTATCAGGGTGCCATCTCCAGCTTCTAGCATTCTACTGGAGTCTTCCTTTCTGTGTAAAAGGTTCTTCTTGAAAAAAGTTTTCTGGGAAGTCAGTCATCTTTCCTATTTGTCGTTAGAATGTATCTGGTTTTAACTCCCCTCCATTTTTATTGCCAGCATAGCCCTCCTCATCAAGTTTTTTTTACTTTTCGATGGATTGTCATCTTCCTGCCTAGCTGTCCAACTTCTTGAACTTTACTATGCTCCAGTTTTTATGTCTCTTTTAAAAGAATCCTTTGGTTAGCCTTCTTAGAACAGAAATGGCTCAGTGGTCTTTTATGGTAAATAATTGCTCATCCTAAAACTAAATTCCCCAGCATCCTGTACTTTGAAAGTGGCCTTTAGCCAGTTGGCAGTACCGTACCCTTTTCATTTTCCCGTTCCACTTATTACTTTTGTCATAAGCATCTACTAGATGAGGATGATTGGTCGCCCACTCCCTTGGTTTTAACCTGCAAGAGAAGTTGCACGGAAGAACATTACCATACTCTGTCATTTGTAAACTATGGGTATTTCATTAAATATCTACAAAAGGCAACTGTGGGAATTTAAGGTAATCCCAACTGTAACTTATTAATTTACAGTTGAACGGAATAATTGCTGTTGATCGATATTAGGAGGATTTATGTAACCAGAAGTGAAACTGAAGAGAAAGAAATATTTTACTCTGTTTTCCTCAGGGTTTTGGATGATTGATTTAGTATTTTCAGCATGGAAAAATTATTCAAAAACAACAGTAACACTTATTCTTGTGACTTTTTAACTATGTAAAGGAGGACATATTGTTTATCACATTTTCAAATCCAGTTGTATTCAAGAAAAAATATTTTTTTATATCCTATGATGTATTCAAGAGAAAACGTTTAAAGATTGGTATGAGAGATAACCAAAGGACATTGACCATTGTATTACCCAGCTACTCTTCAGTCAAGGCATTGTAATGTGTTGGAAATTGTGATGACTTATGAGGTTTAATATTAAAGCATCATTACTAAAAAGTTCCTGACAAGGTTTTGTGTCTTTTCACAGCAAGTGTGCCCCTCTTTATTGCAATTGAAAGCTTCTAGTGAAGTATATCTTATATATCTTATATTTTGAAAGCAAGAGCTTCGTATTATGAATTTATCAAAATAAAAATAATGAGTAAAGTCTTGGCCACTTAGTTTTATTTGAACTTCAGCTGGGATTGTATTGTATTTGGCAAACGATCCTTTGGTCAGAAATATACAGTTCAGGTCCCTCCCACCTTTCCAGCGAGAGCTGGTCTCCTAAACATCCAAAATGGAGTATCGAGACTTTAGTTTTCCCCTCGGAATCATTACCATTTCAGTTGGTTCTGTTAAGTCGCATTGTTTTGTTTCCCGTTTGCTTAGTTTGCCATATCCACCTTTCATTTTTGTCCTCATTTTGATTAACCTTACTTCTCTGTACCTCCACAGAATACGTTTACAGCTTTCTCTCCACTTCAGAGAATCATGAGGCTATTTACTCCTCTACATGTTCCTGAATCACAAAAAAGTGAATTTAAGGTAAATTAACAATGGAAAGCACAAACCTCACTTCGCCTCAGTCATGCAGTCATTCAGTCAGCGATTCTCTCTCTCTCTCTCTCTCTCTCTCTCTCTCTCTCTCTCTCTCTCTCTCTCTCTCTCTCTCTCTCTTTTCTCTCTTCTCTCTTTCTTTTTCCATCTCTCTCTCTCTCTCTCTCTCTCTCTCTCTCTCTCTCTCTCTCTCTCTCTCTCTCTCTCTCTCTCTCTCTCTCTTGCTTGCTGAATACTGTCACTATAGGCTCTGACTTACAAAATCATAGACCAGCTTTGCTGAACGAGCCTCTAAGACCTAATAACCTGTTATATTTTCCTGTATATACAGTAGATTAACACACCAATGCTCACAGCACATTGTAATTGAAGGCACTAGAGCAGGCTAGTATAGTTAGAGCAAGTACATTGCTACCCCTCACTTAGTTAACCCCAGAATATCAATTACTCGGTGGCAAACGAACAGCGGCGAGTATGAAGATTCAGTCAAGTTTTTGCAGACCCAGATTTGTTCCTCATGAAATGGTTGGTTTTTATGCATCCATGCAAATTATTTTAAGTTTTTTACACTGTCTTGGAAGCTAAATTAATCACCTGCTGCTGGATCAGACCATTAAGTTTTATGTAGCTTTCATGAAGAACCAATTTGCATTGGGCCAGAAGAGTACAGTGAGTGTCCCTTTTTATGGTCAATGATTATAGTACCAGTGCATTTCTGTTTCACAGCAGATTTTATTTTATTTTACCTTTTTTTTTTGTCATATGATTTTATTTTTTGCATCTGTGATGGATTTTTCACCAGGTAATTGTGTTAAACGTTTTCAAAAGTCGACCGCTACGATTTGAGAAGTTTAACGTTTGAGTTGTTCCTTAATTCACTCAGTACGAGGACTAGTATGCATGTCACACTGAAACCACCAGAGTGAAATAAATAATCTCTCATTTGAAAGATCGAGACGGAGTAGATTCCTAAAATTAGTAGACTCTTCTAGCTCTTAAGATCTTAGAAGCCCTAATGTAGAAAGCTAGAACTATTAGACTAGACTTTATGTGCAAAGTGTAGCCAAGCATAGAGAATTTAGTAGCTTAAATTCATAGTTATAAAAGTTATCTGAAAATGGTAATTGTTCTGTTATTTAGAAACAGTGGGATTCTATCTGCAGAATGTTCACATTTGGGACGGCCATGTCCCAACGTTAAAGTTCGTGCTAACAGGCATTTCTGTAACCCAGACAAAAGTTTTCTTTTTTATTTACGAGTTGACATTGCATGATCTCTGTCTAGCAGTAGTTCTGCTCATGGATTGTATATTAATTTATCTTCATTGAAATGCATTAGGTACTTGAAGTGGCATGCAATTAACTGCTTCTGCGCAAATTAATGGCAAGCTGAAATCTTTTAAAAATAAAGACTCTCGAACAATATTTTTAGGAAAACCGAAGTCTCATGCAGGCAAGCAGTCTGTATGGATATCTTCTAGAGAGAAAGGAGCCAGAACTAAATGAGTTTTTGAATCTGAATGTGAGGATATTTTGAAAGGTAAAATCAGTCATACCATATGTTGGACAATTATGATTACTATACTCTTCCGCAGACAGAATTGTATTTAATTTTCAGTCAGGCTATGGAATTACTGATGCATAATTGTTGACTGCTTGATTCCCCTACAAATGGTGTGACATAGATATTTTATGTTTTAGTACTATCAACGTGTTAGCGATTGTTTTCTAATGATCATACTGCAGAGTTTCTGTGATTTCAGTTCTTGTTCTGAAGTAGCTACTGTACTGTTTTAAAGTTTTATTTTCCCAGGAGAATTATATTTGTTACCTCTTGCTGCCTCTTGGAAACCAGTAGTTGTTGTAACAGATTTGAAAGAGAGAGTGATTGGATTTCATTATACAGAATGGATGGCTGGTATAAATGAACTTAGAAAAATTTTAGTGCCAGTGCTTGTGATATTAGGACCTGAAGTCTTTTAAGAGAACTGTGCGCTTTACAAAGGAATAATTTCATAGTATTTCTAATCTTAGAAGGATCGACTGTTGATCATAGTTTTTTCTAAAATGTGTATAATTTAAATTTTCCTCTGTGGAAGGTATACCGCATTCAGGTGGCCCCTTAAATCCATAACTAAGCACTAAAATTGTTAAATATTACATTTGTGAAATATCAAAAGTTTATTCCTTAACTTTACCCATTATCAAAGAAAGTACTGTGCACATGAAGTAGACTAAACAGTTAAATTTTTTAGGTAATAAAGCTTAACAAAGATCCTAATGAGATGAAAATAGTTTTAAACCATAGTTTTGTTTTATTGTTTAATATCGATAATGGTTTATGTTAATCAAGCTAACACTATTTTCTTACATTGTATAGTAGACTTTATGAAGGGGAAATAGTTAGGTTTAATGACTCTTTTTATTTGTATTATGAGATGCTAGAGTGTTTTATTTATGTTGAAACTCGCGCTTAATTTGAAATATCATGAAAACTTATAATCATCAAGAAGTGGATCCATACGTCGGTGTGCCCTGACACAAAGAAGAGTACTTCACCTGGTGTGTTTAGTCGAGGACAGTATAAACTTTTTATCTACAGTACCATGAGAATTTGTTTAAAATTATGTATAGTACGTATAGACTTGTATTGCAGGCCAAGTGCTGTATAGCCCTTAATATATTAATTCCCTATCCTTTGTAAATATAAAGAAGAATTGATATCTGTTGTTCAAATAAAAGTTTTTGAGGAATTCACCGCAGACGTTATGTAGGGTATGATGTCATATCATATGTCTGGAACTGAAGGGTTGATGAGTGAGGTTTATAGTAGACGTATTTCATTCCACAGAAGTTGTTGATGAGAAGTAATTATATTCAGGCTTTGATGGGTTGCGTAAAGAGTAAAGAGTTTTTCTCTACGAAATGTTTATGATGGCATAACTTGATATTTTTACAGAGCAATACCTCAGCATTTTCTGCATGCAGTCTTGCATGTCCGGTGTAATAAAAAGGAATGGCTTTGGAACAGATGGATGGTGTTTGTTGTTGATGTAAAATTCTGTATTTCATTGTGGGTTGAAACAAATGTTATATATAATCACTGTCAATGATTTGTGTCTTAGATCGTGGTGCAGATCACAAGGTAATGAAAATCAAATGTTTCCTGATTATGATATTTTTTATTGCAGGTAGCAAATCAACATTATCTTTCCTATGATATTACTTGCAAAGCATGCTGTGTACTGTCTTGTGGCTTCCTTGTATTTTCTTACTTATTCTTTCTCCAATGAACAGCACAAGAATGATCTGAGCAGAGCATCCTGAGCTGGGGAAGATTTTTATATTTTTAATTGAGAATATTTTGGCTTATCTTTGCTTTTGGATAGCAGGACTCCCATCTCATACCTTCTAGTTTGTTGAAAGAGCTGTAGTAGCGTATTCTTGCCGGTTCAAAGACGATATAGCTTTTATGCCTCTTCATACCTCGTGGTAGAAGGGATAGTTTCACATGTCCTTTTCTCCATCACATTCAGTCGTTGATAATAAATCATTGGTTTTCCCTCCCTTCACCTCCAAATGCAGAGCATCATGAGGAACCTGGTTCGTCGGTACGTTACCGTAGAGCAGCGGAAGGCTGAGAACCAGGGTGTCACCGAAGATGATGTCAACGAAATCAAGCAAGACATTTCAGCCTTCCGCTGCGAGCTGGTGGAGATTCTCAAGAATTCAGGAATGAACACATCTTCAGCAACAGCCGCAGGTCAAGGTATTCTGCCCCGAGGCAGTAAGTTTCTAGAGTCCTATTTTTCGTCCTCGTGCGATTGAGAGAAAGTGAGAGAGAAAAATGATTGCCTCGGCCTCCATCTGTCACGTGTCACCAAACCAGAGCATTGAAAAAGAAGCAAAAAGTACCTGTGCAGAAGAATACATGACGTGAATCACTAATTCTCATATCCATTGAGGTCTTCATGTAGCGTTAGATTACTCTTAAGTTTTGAGTCAATTTAATGTCCTGCTCTTTTTCTTTTTTCAATTCGTCTGCTTTTCTTTAGCCCATATGATTGCTTTCTGCAAAGAATAGACAAAGCCTAGTATTGTTATATTCACAGACTGATCTTGGGTGATTTCCAGTTCTTCATTACAGATATAATGCTTTAAAGTTGCATTCTGGTACCTCTTCTGTACTTGCTAGATTTGACAACCATATTCGTTACTGTATTGAGCATGCCTATAATTACTGTACAATATATGCCTATTTCAAATATTTTTGTCATTGGAATTTAATGTTGTTGTAAATGATCAGTTTTTATTAGTTTGTGTTCTGTTATTGCGTGAAATTATCACCTTTATATAATATGTATTTGAAGGTACTGTTGGTTAGGTAATGCATGTGTTACAGTACAGTATTAATTACAGTAGTTTTAACTATTGTATTCAAATAAATATTTGCTTTCTTTCAGACATTTAGGTAATTTGTAACATTTCAGTATTAATATTCAAAACTTACTGTTGATGCTTCACATTACTGTACAGTACTTTGCTGGAATGTGTAGGGAGTGGAGTCCTTGGAATTTTTTCAAGAGGAGGATACCATTTTTGGAGTATGCTTTTTCATTTTGAATACAGTAATATCTGTGGAAACAATTAAAAAAAATATTTATGAATCATACTATCTTGCATTTAGTTTAGAGGAAGCTATTTTTTGGATTGTGCTTTTCAATAGTAAACTGTAGAGATCCATACTGAATCCAATTTTCATTTTGAATACAGTACAGTAATATCATTGGAATCAGAATTTTAAAAGTATTTTTTAATTATACTGATTTGCATTTAGTTTAATCATTCTTTTTCAATTCTGAAGTGGTCAAAGGTAAGTGCACTAATTAACCCATAAGTATAACATTGTGACATAAAGAAGAATTGCATTTCACGTATGGTTGAAGCACGCTTAATAATTTTTTTCACATTTTCAAAAGTCATTCATAATGATTACTTAGTAAGAAATTTAAGTAGCTGTTTTATAATATAGCCAATTGCTTCTTAGTGGTTATGATAATAACCAATTATTGAATACATTAGTATTTTGTTTAAGCTAACCGTTATTGAATTGAATGGCATTAATGAAATTTGGTTGGTTGGTACTATCCAGCAAAAGGACACGGAATAAGTGTTGCTGATATGAAAATATTTGTGAACCTAGGTCACTTGGCATTGAGGTGTGACACTTAAGATATTAAGAACAATCAACTTATGAATGACTTTTGAAGCCTAAAGCTTTTTTTGATTTTGGTATCAGATTTCTCAGTTGTTTTAATGTCTGTCAGAATTCTGTGTAAATGGGTTTTTAAGTTATGAAATAATCTTTTTGGCATGAAGTCAGTCAGCCTGAGAGAGAAAGGAAGTTAGACCAAGACAGCAAACTTAATTTCTACAGGGATCTCTCATGAAAGTTCTTCAAAGCATCCTCCTCGAAGGGGGGGTAGTGCCTCATTGCACCTCACGTGCGATGCACTGTACTGTAGGCATTACTTTAGGTTCTTTGTAATGTCCCTTTGGCCCCTAGCTGCAACCCCTTTCATTCCTTTTACCGCACCTCCTTTCACATTCTTCCTCCATCTTACTTTCCACTCTCTTCTAACAGCTGTTTCATAATGCAACTGCGAGGTTTTCCTCCTGTTACACCTTTGTAACCTTTTACTCTCAATTTTCCTTTCATCGCTGAATGACCTCATAGGTCCCAGCGCTGGGCCGTCGGCCTACTTTGCACACTGTATTCTGTTTTAGTCTTCAAAGCATCCTGAAGATGGACTTTCCTAAAATCATCTGAACACATGCAGTCTGACATGAACCTCCTTAGGTTTGCTGTTAAAATGGAATATGCGTAGGTGACAAACAGCAAACCTGGTGACCATGTTTGTTTATGTTCTTCAGATGGGGAAATGAAGAGAGTGCTTCACCCACCTTAAGGTACATAGATAGTCTATTTAGCAGACCCAGGTTGATAAGCTACCACTCTAGACAGTTGTATTTAAGCTTTTTCTAACAGTAAGGATAGAAGTTTATTAACCAGTGGGCTAAAGAAATAATAGAGAAATTTATTACATTTCTAGTACCAGATAATGTTTTGAAACAACCACTAAATGGCATACTTTTACATAAGTTCATTTTTAGTTTTCTGTAAAAGAAAACTATTGTGCCGGCTTTGTCTGTCCTTCCTCACTTTTTTCTGTCCTCACTTTTTCTGTCCACCCTTAGCTCTTAAAAAATACTGAGGCTAGAGGAGTGGAAATTGATATGTTGATCATCCATCCTCCAATCGTCAAACATACCAAATTGCAGCCCTCTAGCCTCAGTAGTTTTTGTTTTAAGGTTAAAGTTAGCCATAATTGTGCTTCTGGCAACGATACAGGACAGGCCACCACCAGGCCGTGGTTAAAGTTTCACGAGCCGCAGCTCATACAGCATTATACCGAGACTACCAAAAGATAGACCTATTTTCAGTGGCCTTGATTATACGCCGTAGCAGCTGTACAGAAAACTCGATTGCTCCGAAGAAACTTCGGCACATGTTTTACTTGTTTTTATTGTTAGCAAGTAGTTAGCTGCTAAGAATTTCACTGTTTTCATATACATTACATATTCTGCACAGTTACTAATTTCTTCCCTTTTTTTGCCTGGTATGCCATACTCTTCTATATGGTAATGAGTCTTGGATGTACGGATATGTATGCACTTAGAGTGTATGGTTGATTTGTTCTGAAATGAAAGGTTCAATTTTGTTTCATTTTATGTTTCTTCAGACATTGATTTGCTTCCACAGTGATATTCATTGCATTAGTTTTCACAGAATTTGTTTTTCAAGAATTTTTTTACTTTAGAGAGTACCTCATCTGTTGTTGTCTATAATTATTATATCTTACATCTCAGAAGTTTAAGATTGATTTATCATTAATCTCAAATTATTTTGAAAATTAGTTTTACCCTCTAACATTTTGGCATGTTGGGCATAGTATCAATGGGAAGCTGCCATACGAAGTTTTCTTGTGGAAAGGGTATTGCTTAAATAATAGATAATAAGACTTTTCCCTCATAAATCTTGACATTTCATCAAACTGTGCCACCATTTTATGTATAGTATTACATAGCCTTTTGTGGTTTACAGTTTATGTAACATTTCAAGATCCTGGTACTCGAAAAGTATTTTGAGAAATTGTGATGAAAAGACACATATTTCTGTATCTGCTTCTCTTAATGTTTTCTATAATTTTGGAAGAGTTCTTCATGCTGTAATGTTTCCTGTTTATGCAACTTGCATGGCATCAAGAGAAAAAGAAACAGAAAAGCATCCATGCCATTGCTACTCTGCCCTTAGCAGACGGAAACCTAAAACAGGCAGCCCCTTTTATAATAAAAATCTAGGGACTTTTCTCCTGCCGAGGTAAGTAGATCTACATTTGTAAGTCAGATGATATTTATTCCAAGAGTACTTGGATGTCTGGATCTGCACAGTACTCAGTGGGATAACAGGACAAATTTAGATCAACTTTTTTAGTGATTGGGTAAAAGAAACATGTTACCAAAGTTACAGTTAAGATTGGAATAAAGCAGGGGTTCAACAACTAGACCCCATTTAAGTGTTTGTTTTTGTTGGTGAAATTTTCATAATCATGAACCTTTACAGTACTTCTCTGAGTACTGCAGATGAGTTTGGGTTTGAATGGTATGGTGTCAGAGAGAGTCCAGTGAGTGTTCATATGAAAGTTGTGAGGGATTATAGTTGTCAAGGTGTACGTAGAAGTTTGGTGGCTTGGTGACACTTCCTTCATCTTGTGTAAGTTTTCCCAACTTTCTTCCCCTTTTGCCTATCTTTAGAATAGGTGCTGGAGACCACAAGAACAAGGGTGCATTAGGCCTAATTTGTGTGATTTTATTTTGAATTGAATTAACAAAAATAATGTATTGTTTTAAGTAACTAAGATCTTAGAAAATAAGTTGAAAGATTGGAAAATTGAGTAGACAGTCTATATTATTATAAGATACTTTGCAATGCATCCTTGTTGGTTTTCTCCACAGTGTTAAGGAAAAAGACAATCATAGATTTAGAATGTTCACCTGCTTGTCAAAAATTGCTCGAAAAATGTCTTTACCGTCGTCATGTGGCAATCTTGATGTACAACACTCACCACAGAACAACAATTTCAATATCTCCAAATAATGCAGTTGAATAATAGTATAAATAATGTAAATAAATTTGCTTGGCAGTTACAATTTGTGAGAAAAGACATCCAAAGAAACATTTATCAACCACACTTGAATATTGTCATGAAAGCAGAAATGTGAAGGAAGATGAAAAGTATAAGAGTTTTGAATATGAGAATGATGAAGGAATTCTCGTGACTCTTGTTTGCATCTTGGCTGTGAAAGTCAAGTTAGAGGTTATATGTCCAAAGGGAAGAACTTGCAATGTAACTACATGATAAAAAAACTGCTTTCTCATCTCCAGTTGCTTGCATTCACTTCTTTTGTGGCCCCCATTTAGCATTGCAGATCTATGGTTAGTAATTTGAGTACTGCTGTAGATGCTGAATCTACTGGGTATCAGTGCCTGTCAACTCCACACTGAAAATTCAGCTGATAACTAAAGAATAATTGTAGTGAAATAAAACAATAAAGTGGGTTTAGTTGAAAAAACCTTATGGAGAATGATAGATCCACTTCCCAAAAGACATGCCATTGCACAAATCGAAAAAAAAAATCAGTTAGAAGAGATTTTTAAGCTTATGTGTTGTATGTTCTCAAGAAATGTGGAGGAACAGGGTTGTAAGAAGAAAAATGGATTAAATGGCATTAGTTTAACACTCCATGGATTGGTGAGGTGAGAAAGTATGGTTCTGAATTGTAAGCTAAAAGTCTTGGGATTAATAAGCAAGTTCAAAATGAATCTTTAACACTGTATTTTCTCTAAAGAATTTAGACATGGCTGTGAGTTTATCCATGAGTTTATAAAGCAGAATGAAAATTTAATATGACAACTTGGGAGTGTTGTTTATTACTTTAAAAGTGCAACATTTGACCAGTACAGGGTTAGAACATTTGGAGAAAATGTAACAAAATATATTCATACATCGTGGCCCAACACTGTACTGCAAGAATTCGCTAGCTTTTATTATATACCAAGCAACGTATATGTACAGTAATTATCATGCATGCTGATAGCAGACTAATCATAGCATACATTGAAAATTAGTGATATTGCAAATGACAGAAATTCTCAAGAAAAACTGCTGGAGCCACAGAAATATAGACATGTGAGTGCCAAATGTAACTGCCAATTTTCTCAAACTAAAAAGTTTCCGTAAATAATTTCTTTGAAATGCATCACAGTTTACACTTGGAGTAATTTAGAGTTACATAATTATAGAATATAAATAATCAGCTAGAATTGTAGTGTATCATTATACTTAAAGAATAAATCAGAATTTCTTCCAGAGCAACATTTTCATCATTGCAAGCCCCTCATTAGAATACCATTTCCTGGTGTACCCATAGTAATTCAGTTTAGCTATGTCTGTACCTAAGTGAATTAGGCCATACTATTTTGGCTATGATAATAGGCCTCACACTGTTGATTTCTTCTTCAATGAGATCCAGTGCTGAAGTTTTTTAAAGTCATCTTGTCAGAGTAATTACAAATTTAATTTGTAACTGAAATTATCAAGCATTGATCACCATGATCAGTAGAAAACTCCACTCTATTGCCGTCATGGTTGTAATTCTTATCATTGGCAGCGTGAATTATCAGCTTAAATCATAAGTGTTTTATGCTTGGCCTAAAATTTCGTTGATGATTCAAATCCAACTTTAAAGCACTCACGCCCTTGGGCAGCCCCTTTTGTGATACTGACCCTTCCCTTGATAGTTTTGTCAATTCATTTTGATGTGATAAAATACCTGCCTGACAGTATTAGTCACCCTTTGTACCAGTAGTCATCATCAGCACTACATATCTCATTCCTTTCTCCCTATTCAATATGTATTCTCCAATTGTTTTCCTGTTTGGTGTGGAGTAGGATCAATTACATTGATTAATGTTACTAATAAAAATTAAATGACTTGGTTTACTTAGGTGTAAGTCGACCAAGGGAAATGTAATTATTCAGTGTACATCAGCATTTGTTAATTGTACTGTTGGCTGTTGTGAAAATAATTCATTTCATCAGTTGCTTTTACTGGCATTGAAAGACAAAACGAGTTTACAGAAATTCTAAATTTCCTTGGCCATTGAAGCAGATAAGTTTCTAGTATGTATCTCATATTTTCATAAGAACAAAAGAGATGAAGAATTAGCGCAATATAAGCTATTCATTAAGTACTCTTACATAAACTTACAAAATTTTAATCCCAAATCAATTTAAACGCAGTAATCGTTTTCATTTTGCTAAATGATCCTATTCTTACTTGAATTATGTTATTGAAGGTGTTTTGATCCATTACAGTATCTAAGGATCTCGGACCTGAATGGCATTTGTCTAACCTTGTCTTTGGACCATATCACCTCAGGTACCGGAGGAAAGAAGAACCGTCAGAAGGAGAGGCGGCTCATGAAGGGATTCAACCTTGGTGTCAACTCCCTGGCACCCCACTTCACCGCAACTGTCCTTCCTGCCACAACAGAGGTAAGGATGATGAGAGGATGGCAACGATAAAATTAGGCTCTCTAAAGAATGAAAGAAGGTTTATGACATAGTGATCTTTTATGTTATAAAAAGGTTCAAAAGCATCAGCTAAAGATAATAGAGAAATATTTTTACTATTGATTTATTATCAATATAGCATAGCTCCCCTGTTAACAACTACTAAATCATTCCAAACACAATTTCCTTTCAGAATAACCACCTCACATATTAAGATTGTAAGTAATTCTGAATTTCCCAATCTAAAATCAACTTGGTTCCCATATTCAGTGTTTTCTATCTTCCCATCAAAACCGTCGATATACTTCCCCAAGCATATATATATATTTATAAATAAATATATTCATTGTTGGTCCCCCAATTTGCAGCTATGGTGCTGAAATGTTTGTGTAAAGTGTCCACTGTCTTCAGTTTGGGCAGGTGGGCCTTAATATTGTTGTCCTGTTACACTCAAGTAGTTGATATTTATTTGCTGCTGCTGCTACCTTGCCACTTGTACTTTTTCCCTGTCTCCCACTCCATAACCACCACCCTTCTGCAGCAGACATCTAACCTCCCAATGTTTCTTCAGTCTCTTCCCAGAAAAAGTTATACTGACAATTTTTTATTCCCTTATTGTGAAATAAACATAAGTGATGGAAATAATCATGTTTACTCTCTTTGACAGAGCAAAATTTGGTCATGAGAAATTCATATGTAACAAAAAGAAATGGGAGAGTTCTCCCTCCACCCCAGCAGTGATGGTTGCATGATGGCTTACAGATAAATATCCCTTTTCGTGGTCTCTACAGGTTGCCGAGGCCGCCGCAGTAAAGAGGTCACCTCAAAACAAACTAGCGCGTTTGGCCAGGCTGGCAGAAGCAAGACTTGGACGCCCTACCAACAAGAAGCGTTGGGGTACACTCGTCGAGGCAGCAAAGACTGCCAATGTAAAAAAATTATTATCCAGGTCTCATTCAGATGAATCCCTCTCCTCTGATCCTGGCAATGAAATCACCGGGGACTCAGAGGATGCCCACGGTGGGTGTGGCACCCCAACTCCCTTACAGAATCTTCCTCCCAGTATCCTTAGAAACCCCGATGGTTCATCTGAAGGAAGCCGAAGGGAACGTGGTAACTTGGAGGTCAGTGGGACAATGCATTTGGATGCAGCAGCCCTGGTCAGCCAGCAGGATCCAGTCAAAAGACCTCCCAAGAATTCTGTTAGCTTTGACCAGTCTGCGGTTGGAGGCGTCAGCAGCAGTAGTCCTTCTCACTCATCTGCTGAAACTGAACCCCCACCTCCATATTCCCCTTGGCCGCGTCCTCCAGCGTCCACCACGGCCACCACTGTTACAGAACCTACTACGACGACTGCTACATCGCCATCGTCAGGGGGAAGTGGGTCTTTACCTCCAATGGCAATTAGTGAGTCTTCAGAGCCTTTGGTGGACAGTGGAAGGCCAGCAAATGGTTTAGTTCAAGCACCTTGTCTGCCTGGCATCCAGCCAGTCAACCGACATATGACTGCTGGTTGGCTTTGATTGTTACTACTTAACACATACCATCGCCTTCGTATAAAAGCAAGTCTCTTGACAGATTTTTTTGTAATGTAATGAAGTCTCCGTAGTGATTTTTTTATAGTAACATTAGTACCACTTTCTTATTGTTTTACAAGTAATCATTACTAGTAAAATTATAGCAATATCTTCTTGAATGACTGGCCAGAGCAGATGTTGGTATTTGAATGTACGATTAGTTCTGATAGGCAAGCTGTGTTTATGTTATCCTGTAACCTGAAGCTCAAGTTATAATCACTTATCACAGTCATATTATGATTAGGTTTAAAATTATGCTTAATAGTATTTACAAAATCTGAGTAATTAAGGAAATTATGCAGTCATTGCAGGGTACATAAGATAGCATATTTCATTTGCTGGTCATGAGTTGAAGGGGGAAGTAACTACATTATATAATCTATGTTTTCATGTTACTGGAAAATTGCCATAACTTTTAATAGATCAGAATGATATTTTTAGAATAAAAATATATTTAAAACATGAACAAAGTCAGCTGTATACATCTGTTTTATGGTAATTGCAAAATCATTGTAAATTAAATATAGTGAAGATATTGTTTTCACTGACATGGAATTGAACAGTAAAAACAAAATAGGTGCAGTACCTGCTTCTTTGCATACTTATCTTGTAATTTGCTTCTTCAAATGTGTGATTTCTGAATAAGATTGCTGATAATCTTGACACAGAACAGACAATACATTTCACAGATGTTATTTACCATCATATCAATAAATGCAATACCGAGCTATTAACCTTTGTGGTGCGTACAAGAAACATTACTTCGTCCACCGTGCACTGTTGTACAAGCACAGTGCAGTGATTTAGAAATATTAGCACTTATTCATTTTACTTTGTATCATTCATGCATGACTTTATACTCAGAATACTGGTATTCAGGAAGATATTGTATGTGGAGACTGTTATACTAGTTCCTATTTATTTTGATGATAGAGTAGCAGTATGTTTGTTAGCACTTTTATACAAACTTGTTTTACATAAGGTGCATGAAATCTCTTGATAGGTGCTGACCAAGTACTGAAGTTTCACCGAGTTAAATTAGAAATCTCTCTCTCTCTCTCTCTCTCTCTCTCTCTCTCTCTCTCTCTCTCTCTCTCTCTCTCTCTCTCTCTTATAACCTGAGATGACGTCAGTTAAATACCCTTGTAATATGCTAGTGATTCAGTATACCTGGTATTTTTGGGATTACTGTAATCATATTAATTTCACCTTTAAAAAAAAACTAAAATGTCCCTTGGTTTGTTGAATCGTTTTTCATGTTTAATTTGATTATATTCTTTACAGTATTACTATCAACAGTATGAGGAAGATGTTCCTTGTCAAAGCATTTGTAGGGAATAGTACATAGCAAGTTGATTTCCTCCTTTGAATATTACTGCTTATGCCTCACGTACTGTGTGCAGCATATTCGCCATTAACATTTTTACATTGGATTTTCCTTCCACAGGGTCAGACAAAATGAGTTTTCACATTAAGTTTCCTGTCTTGTATACTCCGCTTTATTTCCCATCTCTGACCTTCTTCTATGTCAGTTTCCAAGACTTCTGGCCATCTCATTGGTCTTCATCATGGTGCTTCGTGTACTCATTGCAGAGAGAATTTTTTGACTCAGTGTACATACCTTCTGTACAGACACAAGGCTGAGTTGATACCTTGTTGACCTGTTGTAATAAATTAGTATAACATGACAGCTGAATCACATTTCTTGACTCTCATAGGGCTTACTTGCGGTAACTGCTCTCAAGTGGGAGGTGAAGATTAGAGCAAGGTAAAGTTAAGTAGCTCAACCAGGTAGGAAGAAACCAAAGGAGATTGATTAAATGTGAAGTCAGTCAGGTCACCGTAATCTCATTCTTCGTAACCTAAGACAGGAAAGGGAGATGTAAATTTTGGGTAGTTATGCTACAAAGAACCCGTCGAAAAGGGACTAAACAAAATGGTAAGCTGTTGCACAGATACCCATGTTTGTATATGAGAATGCAACATGTATATAGTATTTACATCTCTGTGTAATTGGTGTTTGTTGCATTAAAGGGTTCAAGAATTGAATATTTCTTCTAGCTGAAACTTTGAAGTTCCAATAGCACCATTATCATACAGTTTTATGTTTGTGGGGTTTTTATGTGTAGTGATTATCTACACTTAAATTTGTAAATTGTTCATAAAAATAAATTGATTCAATTAGCTTTTATTACAGGTATACAGTACATGAAACCTATTACAAAGCAGCAATTGTTAATGGTACTTTATGCCGGTCAGTTGTTAGTTTTGCATTATATAGATTCTATATATGTTTGATTATTCAGTGAAAGTTTCAACATTATATGAATGACTCATTTAGTGCTATTATATAAGATGAATAATGTTGTATATAATTTTTTGCTTTATTAATAATTTTTTCTATTTTCAGATTCAAGTTTTTAATGCACCAACTCGACTCTTCATCAGTTTCATCTGTATATGGATTCAAATATCACCTCTGCACCCATAATATTAGTGGTCTGGCATGTGACTATGACCCTTGAAGGCTAGCTCAGTAGAGTCTGTGTTTTTCCAAGCTGTTTGTAATATTGAAATAAATAGGAAAATGGACCCTGTGCTGGCTTAGCTTAAGGATCACAGTTCCATTTCTGATCCCTGTATTTTCTCATCCAATTTGTAAATAAGAGAGTGCTAAGGGAAGTAATGGAAGCATTCCCACTTGTTTGTAAAATAATGAGATTTTTAAAAAAAAAGATTTGACCAAAAAAGGTACATTTCTATACTGTTGTGATAGAACCCAATATTAATAATGTCTATCCCTCCCTCATTGTAATTTGAGTCTTAGGATACCATTTTTAGGAAGAAGAAAGAGTGGTTTTATATACACAATACTTATATATATATGAAGTTGTTGTTGACCCTGAACATTTTAATCATTTTGTGAAGGAAACCATTTTCTTGTTTGGGATACTTTGTAGGTTTCTGAAATCCTGACTTTGATCATGGTTCCTGAGGTTACTAAAGTTGACCTAAAGCACGCATTGGTTTTTGACCCCAGTGCTTTAGAATAAGTGACAGTTATCTAAACAAGTGCTTGCAGGAGCTGAATGACCCAGTCAGCCCTGAATTCTACAAAACTGCTCAAGATCGCACACATATACTCTTAAGTGGCATATAAGTATGTACAGTGGGCCTCATCTCAGTTAAGTGCTTATAAGACCTTTGTCGTTCTTTGAAGTTAATTGATGGTAATACTAAATGTATCGAGAAATACGGATTATCCGTAAACACGGGTTGAACTTTAGAAAGAAAATTACATTTTGATGCTTTTATATAGAACTTAGCTTCAGTTTCATACATAGTAGGTGAGTGGGAAAAGTGCACAAAATATGCTTTGGCTTCTAATATTCACCGTTTTCTGTATCCTGGTCCTTAAGTGCAGTTGGTGCTAAATACTCTCTGTAAGTTGTTCGTCGCCAAAAGAAGTAAATGAAGGTATTCTGACTTCATTTGTTTTAGTGCTGTAGTAGAAATTAGAAACTGTTACAGTCTACATTCATTTGACTGATTGCATTGTTTTTGTCATGACGTACATCATGAAAGACATTTCATATGGAATTACCAGTTAAAGTGTTTTTTGTATAGTTTGTGTAATGTTGATAAGTTGTTTTATCCTCTCTTCATTTGATGTTATACTAAGACTTGTTGTAAGATAACATCACTGTCTTTTGGGGTATGATACTCATTCTTATCAGCCAAAGTAGGTTTGAATTGTATATATATTTATATATAGGTACCATATATATGTGTGTGTACAGTATATACACATTACAGTATACTTATGTATATTTATATGTATGTAAAAATCTGCTGTTTTTGTATGAATTCATTTTTCAGTCATTCATTTCTTATGAAGAGGGCTTCGAACATCCCTATTGGGGAGACAGGGGAGTCCCTCGCCCTCTTCGGAGAGCATGAGTTGGTTTGATAAGTGAGAGAAGAATCATTCTCGTACATCTGTCACATCAGTATTATAGTTATGGATTATCACAAGACTTCCATCTGTTGTACTGTATTATCTTTCACATGTTGTAAGATTCCTTAATCCATTTTTAATTGATGAGGAGTCCTTATTGGGAAGGTACATTCAAGTGTATTCAGATTTTGTATAATGACAAAAAAAAAAAGATCTATTTCCTGTGGCTAGTTTCAGGACGTTTTCAGTTGCAACGCTGTATTAGTAGGAGAATGTCTGGATGATTTTTCCAAGTCACATGGAAAGGTATATTGGAAATTTCATTAAAAGAAACCTGGGATCTTTTTAGTCTAGATGCACACAACTGAAGAAAAACTATAGTTTGTTTACAGTATCTTACTGTAACTTATATGTATGCCTTCCAGTTTTGTGGAATGGAAAGAAATGACATTGCTTAGGAAGAATTGAAGGAAACAAGTTGTAGATATCTTCCATTACGTGTAAGGGAGAGGGAGTCATTCTTGTAGACATAGTCAGTGGTGCCTGATTCCAGGGCATATTTTATAAAGAAAGTAACCTTTCATGAAAGGAATTATTTGATTTTGCCAAATTGTTGCCATAATTATTAGCCAAATAAATTGTCATGAAAAATTGATAGTACTGTATTCTTATAAATTTTAGAATGCAAAGGTCCCAATTCAACTTCCATAGTATTCTAGTTTTTCCAGACTTAATTAAGTCGATACAAACTATTATATTGTAGGATCCTATTGCTGAACTTTATACAAACAGATGAAAAATAATAAAATAGCCTTATTATTGTTAAAATGGTTCAAATTCCTCTGGTCCTTCTACTGAACTCTGGTCTTCATCGACAGCGTGTACATAATGCATGAACTGTGTTGTAAATATTGGTTTTCGTATCTCTTTTAGCAACGAACACTTTGTAACGTATTGAGGCAGAACCTAGTTTCAATCCTTCTATAGTATTAATAATGTAATTTCTGTTGCTTATATCCAGATATATATATAATGCATATATATATACATGAAATAAATATTGCCTTTTTTGTACCCAAGTATTGGTCTGGATACGGTTATCGTTTATCAGTAAATGAAAATAAAGGTGGATAATTCATGTTATATTCAATGTGCGGATGAGACAGTTAAACAGGACAGTCAAACACATTTCAGATGTAAATATGCCTTTGGACTTTTAGGGTTTTATAATTTTGTTACTTCAGATAGTGTCGTAGTTTCCAGGATTCGTTTGAGTTACATTTCAAATGTTTTGTAGAATATTGGTCAGGTGAAGAAAACTATTTATGTTAGTGATATGCATAAAGCAGCTTAAGTTAGTATCTGCTCCTTGTACTGTAATGTGTATCAAACAGTTGCGTTTCATGCAAGTAACAGCTATGAGAAACTGGACCATATTGAAGCAACAGGTTGATGGAACCATTTCTATAATCTACTGTACAAATCTTTTCTGAATGAGAAGACAAATCACTGAGTAGAGTGGAATGAATAATGGGAAATAACTCCAGCTATGCTGTCTTTTCTCTTTTGAAATTTATCAAAGAATGTACAAATATATAGTAAATCATTATGATATAGTTCCATACAACTTCTATTGAAGATAAACTTATTGGTCAGGTTACATTAACTTTATAAATAAAAGACAACTTTCAAGAATTTGTCATCTATGATTTGGGTAATTTAGGTGTACAGTATCTACTCAGTTGCAATTGATTTACAGTATTCATCTCCATTATTGTTTATTGGCTTTGAAAGTCTTGAAAATTTATATTTATCTTGTGGATATAGATTCATCTTTTACGTCATCTAATTTTACAGTGGAGAATCTATGAGTGGCTTCTTGGTGTAACTTATTTTATTCTTGAAAGAATATTTTGTAGAAACTTGATAAGCAATTTAAAGTAAATGACTTGAGGTCTGAGAAGTCTTGTATAACTTTGTACATTTTGTGAAATAATGTAATACCCTGCATTCATATCTCATTTATTATCTTTTCCTGTTTAAGGTTAAACTGCAGACTCAGTCTAAACCAAGATATTCAACAGAAGTCTTTATGAAAAGTTGGAATTTCCACATATCTCTGAAATAAACAGATGCTCAAATCATTCCACCCAAGGTTTCCAACTTCTTAAGGTGCTGGTACCACAGTTTATTTGGTGATTCAAGGCCAGAAAGACTTATATTTTCCCAGTTTCCTGCTTACTTGCAGATGAAGAAATGCAATACAGATATATAGTTTTCATGAGATGAATTTTCAAGTAAGTCAATGACCATTCTTTATTTTTTCCTCAAATTTTTCCTTCCTTTAATCTTTTAGCCTTTATTTTGAATACTTCTTTATTTGTTTTTTTTAAAGGAATCATCTAATCTAGTCATTTTGGAAGCTGTGTTTTATGATTTTTATTTATGATTCAGTTCATGTCCAGGGGATCTTGCTATCCATGGAGTAAACATAGATTTAGTCCAAGGACAGCATTGTGTTTACTGCGTGTGTATCTGTGGATGAGCGTGTGCATGTGGGTGTGTGTGGACATGAGTGGATGTTTGTGATAATGAAACGTGTTTTTGTTGGAGTTTTATGGATTATTGTTGCTATAGATTACCAGTAGATTGTATACGACCAGACACGGACAAATTAATAAATGGAAGGACAGGAAAAAGACATGTCTCAATACCCTACATGATTTATGCCACCCTGCTAGCAGTCTTCAAGAAATTAAGTGAATATATCATTCGACGAAAAGTCCAATTTCAAAATAGTTTTCCTGTACTGTAATGCAAACATGGAAATACTGTATCATTTTTCATGGTTGGCATTTATATAAGAAGACTAATTCATTTCTTTTTTTTTTTTTGTGTGTTCATTTAGGTCATCATATCCCTTTGACGTGGGAATGCCAGTCTATTATAAAGATACCAAAGATGGCAGGATGGATGCAGTAGTCAGTCTTTGACCAAAAGCCCTAAGACCTCGAAATAGGAAGTTAATCCTGGACCGTTAAAGAAGTTTGTATTAAAAGTTCACTGTATTAAGACTGGAGGAACCTTCATAGCTTCTAGGAAAGCTTTTGTAGCTTTAATCTTGAGAAAATTTCATCATAAAAAGATAATCTTTTGTTGAATTTCATAAAGCATTATGGAAAGCAGGCCTTAGAAGATGTGTACCTTGAAACAAGTACTAATCAACATTTTAAATGTTGCCCAGGAAGGATACCATATGAGTTCAGCCCCATTAGTGATGTCTAAATAACTAAAGGAATGTAAAGCCAAGAAGGAATACTGCATGTGAAATGAAGTATAAAGGAGGCTGTTGCCAATAGCGAATTAATTTATCATAGCCTCTCCCTGCTCTTACTGCAAGTAAGAGGATGCCTGACTACGTAAATGCCAAAGTTAAGGGCTTTATAGAAAAAAGGTTACAAGTAAGGAAGAGGAAAAATTTATGAAAATGAAGACGAACTCATTGGTAAAGATTGCAAGTCATAGAACATGCAAGTTGCAAGTAGGTAACAAACAAATCCATTGCAGGAAAGAGAATGCAAGATTGGATTACATTTGATGAGTTGGGAAAGACAATTGCAAAAGGGATGCCTTTGCTTCATCAAGGTTTATTATGGGTGCCAAAAATATAAAAAACATGAATTTTCAATAGAAGGACATTCATAATCAGTCATAGGAATAGTGCACAGTTATGATCTGTGAGTGGTAATGCATTTTTACAACAAAATGAACGCAATTTTATAATTTCTGTATATGATTATCACTCAAATGAATTAGAAGTTTAATCACTGAAGACTGCAAGGTCCATTTTATGAGATGCAGATTTTGGGAACTGAAGGCACGGACAAAATATCGTACAGTATATATTTAAAAACAATAACTGCTGAAGCTATAGAAGAGTTTTGATATTTTTAAGATGACCCAGTTGCAGTGAATATTTGTAAGATGAGAATCATGAGACACACAATGGCCAAGAAAGCAGATTATTGGATCAAAGTAGAAACAAAGGAACAATATCCCTGTTTAGTCTATTAAACAAGTTTTCGAGGACCAAAGAGTGAGTGAAATTGTATGAGGAAGGAGGAAGTCATTGTAAGCAAAAGCTGACCAAGACATGCTGAAGTGTCTTGGTCACACACAAGTAGTGAAAGCAGACTGATTTAGAGAAATGGATGAATGTTGGTACTGAAGAGGTTAAGAAATTATTAAAATGGGAGAAGTGAATTTATAGACATTGTGGAAGAAAGTAATAGTAATGCTTCTCCAAAACTTAATGCCAATATTGTATTAGTACAGTATTTCTGTTGTGATTTATCCTAGATTTGGCTGTTAGAGAGGAAGCAACAATCGATAACTTAAAGGAGTCTTTATCTAAACCATGTTGGAATCAACAATAATGGATCCAGTGACAGTCTTTGGTCTTTGCCAAAACAAAGTAGTTCAGCTTTTAGTGAGAATTAGTAATGCTCTGTATTATAAAGAACAGAAAATCTTTTTGCCACCAATAAAACGGAGAGGAATGCTGGGCATGTTTTCAGAAATAATAAGCTTACATTCAATTATATACACAAATTATATTAAAAAACTTGGAAAATTATAAGAAACAGAAGGAAAACTGCAGATACATAATACCAAGCCTTTTTTGAAAGCCAGAATAAATACTTGACAAATTAAATACCGAAAAACAGATTGTCATTTTAAAGATATTGAAAAAAGTGTAGTCTACGAATGAATAAAGAATGAGACATATAAAATATATAAAAAAAAAAACTTAATTACAACAAGGAAACAAATGAATCACAGAAGCAAAGAGGTAAAAGGAGGTGCCGTTACAAAGGCAAACGAACACTACTACTACTATTGTTCTTTATCTCCAAACGAGCGTGTGTCGTTCATGGCTGGCCGTCAATTTTTGTCTATTGAAGTGTTTGTCGACAAATAATTAACATTACCGCGTAGGATTAACAAAATATGCCGAAACTACAACTAAAATCCAAGTAAGTAGTGGCTTAAACAACTTTATATAAGTTTTACTTAGTGTTATAGGCATAGGTCGACACAATGGCTGCGAACGATGTATAATTCGTCAAAATATCATGGGATTATATCATCAGGTCTATGTATACGCCTACTAAGCCTATAAGGCAGGCCATTCTTATTCGTATTGTGAGGCTAGAGTCCGCTAGACCCCATAGAAGGCCTACAAGTTGAGAAAGAAGGAGCGACTGCATAGGCCTATCGAGGGGCCAGGGCTGCTGTAGTAGGTAGGCCAAGTCTCTTCCAGAAGGAAGTGACCCAGTTAGAGTTACCTAACCTAACTTGGATAATGTTCATTTTCAGTCCGAACATCCCTTCAAGTACTCTGTACCGTCAGGTACGCTCCGGTCCTGGTCGTTTCGGCCGAGTCATTTAGGCCATACCGTCCAAATCGGTGATGGATGGTTAATTACAGTCGTGCAACATAATTTGCAGGGAATTTGTTAATAAGCAACGAAAATAGTGTAGAAAATGTTAATGGTAAAGTTAATTTACAAGGAAATCCCTGATGCTCTGTCTTGTGAGTTAATACCCCTTGTTTTGGACCATTATCGGAATGGGACGATTGAAAAGTGTCGAGAAAAAACTACGTTTGTCGTGTGGAATTGGAGATTGGGCCTGAAACGTGTTGAACTATTTTGTCACATGGAATTAACCTAGGTCAGGGAATCTTTTAACCCCTCCCTTCCCCCCCCCTCCCCACAAAGCCATGACTCCTCACTCTGTGTTCTACCCCAAAATGGCCTCAAATAGGTAGATCTACGAACAGAAATGGCCAAGGTTGTGGTTTAAGTCTTATGTGGCCTAGGCTACATGGCCTATGCACAGTAGGCCTATCCTGCAGTAGTCTACTACCATATGATTTTGGTTATTTGGGAAGAGGGCAGAAGAGCCCTGCATGTTAGGTCAAGACTACGTCCATAGGTCGCAGCCTTATTAGTCATCAATATAGGCTAAAACATATTTCTAGAGGGATGCATCCTAACTTGACCTGACTTATGGCACCATGCCCTGACCTGAAACCCCATGTGACATCATGCATCAACAGAGCTTGTGCGCAACTTGCCTATCCTGCAGCATTAAAAGATTTTTTTTAACTGTAAATATAAAAATAACTAGGTCCAATCACACATGACCCCATCGAACAAGTTAATAAAATAATCAAAATTTCCCAAAATTGAAGCAAAAAAATTAATACCTGTATCAGAAAATAGTTTTTAGTGCAGGGTATATGATAATGTGCAAGATTGAACATAAACCTCATTCATGACCTCTTTTGTTTTATTCCTGGGGTTTTTCAAATTGTGTTGTAAATATATTTCTTGGAAGATGAATTAAGTATCCTTTTTTCTTATTGCTTATTTGTGTTTATATTCATATTACTTTTTTTCTTATCCATAGACTACTGTTACAGCTAACAATTAATTATGGTATGTATAATTTTAAAGTGAATAAAATGTTTTCAGCAAAAATGGTAAAGACGGTGTAGCCATGTTTTGTATTGTAGTACAATACAGTGCAATACAGTATAATTCAAAAGTTAATAACATTTAGGATACAATTTTAAAAAGAAACTTATAAATAACATTAAGGTATTTCAGTTTCATCAAGTTCTCTTGCTTTTATATACTCCTCTTAGTTCAGAGCTTGACAGTTTTTCAATATTCCAATTGAAATTAAAATGAATGTGAGCCAAGTACATATTGCAGTATTCCAAATGATACAGTTTTTGTATGAGTCATGTTTATATTAATAGTATTATTTGTTTTTCAGATATGCAGCTGAGTCTAAATATGAGGCTTATTTCACAGGAAAACGTATTCAGGTAAAATGACCTTCACTTTTCATTTTATGTAAATAGATTTCCTGTTATATAGCTTATGTGTTGAGTTTGAAAATAATTTGTAATGTGATATATGTCAACATTTAAATTAGGGGCTATTTTGATTATGTGGTAGTTTTAACACTTATTATGCAGATATGCATATAAAAAACAGCTGTAGACTTCAAGTTTTTGTTACTTTATAATCTGAAATTAGATACCATTAGAGCTTAGGCCTGGTTGCATGGTAGTATTCAGAAATCATTGTATTAGTTTATATTAGTACTGTAACTTGATAGCATTGTACAGTAGATAATTTTGTTAATATCGTAAGGGAATACTTTATACTTTTATCTCTCTTCAGGTAACAAAAGATGGCACATCTTTGTTATGCGAATGTGAAGATAGTGTTGGAGTGGTGAACCTTGCAACCGGTAAGGTGAGCGGCCGAATCTCCTGTGAAGATGATGTTGTCACGTGCATATCAATTTCACCTGATAATTCTTCCATCGTTGTAGCATTGAGGTCTACCTCAATCCAGCAGTATCAGTGGCCAGGTTAGTTGATTTTTTAATAATCATTTGATGATTAATTTTTAATAGTTTTAAGGTGTACCTTACCCACTTTGGGATGCTTTATATTTTTTTGTTTCCTAATTTCTTGGATGCTGCCAGCTTTTTTGTGTAACTGATTCTGGGATTTTTTTTCCAGGAACAGGAAAAACATTTCAGATGTTGTGTTGCAGTAAATATTTTTTTCAATGTTAAATCCAAACTCCTAACAGAATTACAGTTCAGTTCTGTCGAGGTGTGTAAAGTAGATTTGCATCATATGCAAATTGTTTTATATCATTCACGTGTTTTCATTGGGCCGATGTTGACTTAAGAAACATGCTAAAGAAAAAGCAGTGGTGGAATTGTTCTTATTTCTAGTTTTCATCATGCCTGTCCACCCCTGCAGTTCTTGCACTTAAAAGAAAAAAAATTATCTTGACATGCCTACCTTGTTACTGATCAAAAGTAGTCTTACAAATGAAGGCAGTACTAAAGGTTCTTTGCAATAGCCTTTTGACCTCCCATCTGCCATATTGTCTATCTCTTGTTTAGCATCTGCTCCCATTTGTATTACAATATATTATTAATTTATAAATGTAAAATATCAGAGCTATAAATCCCATTTATAAATTTCAGGTTTAGAACTGCAGCGAACTTTTAGAGCCTACCACCGGGGTCCTGTTACTGTGATGGACTGGGATGCCTCATCCACGTTGCTGATCACTGGAGCTGCTGATTCTTCTGCCCGTATATGGGATCTTCAACAGAAGTTTTGCACACACAATTTAAAAGGAGCTTCAGGAGTGTTTGGGTAAATAGCTTTAAGGAAAAGTGTTTCTGAATTTTAATGAAATTTTATTGCAGGTGATTGTTTGACTGCCTAAAATCCCATATGAGTATATGAGGGGACTGTATCTATTGTGAACAATTCATGTGTATACCTAATTCTTTATACATTACAGTGCTTAATAACAGTACATCACAGCAGCTCATACTTTAGTGTAATGTACTATTTATTTGTAAATTATGAGTTAATTGCAATCTACATTTCTCTATAAACTTAAATTTAATTTCAGTGCTGTTATTCTGCTATAATTTTGATATGTCACATAACTTATAAGACCTTCAGGTAAATGAACTTTTCGGTGTACTGTACAAAATATTTTACATTGACTTTTTAGGGTAGTGATGTTTCACCCAGAGCTGTCCCAAAAGCCACATGTCTACGGAGCAGTAGCAAACAAAATCCATATTTGGGCCCTAGCAGCAGGTTCATCTTCTCTTGCAGCAACCCTAGAGGGACATCATTCCGGTGTCACAGCTCTGCAAATAACTGATGATAGAACACACTTGATCAGGTAATCTTTGTTGTTTTTTGGCTAATCAGATTTGATTTTTAGAATATGCAATTTACCACTAATATTTCAAGTATACTGTTCAAACTGTATATGGACCATAACTTTATTAAAAGATAATTTGAAGGGCAGGTATGAGTGTAAATCTTTTTGTGACTTCCGGATTTACCTTTTCTTCATTTTCAAAAACTAGCACCTTTCAGAAAGTAAATACTACTAAATGCAAATCAACATTTCAGCTCCGGCTTAGATCGCGTGATTATACTCTGGGACCTACAAGCATTAACAAGCAAAAGAATTGTGCCTGTGTTAGAGTCCCTCTCTGGTGTAATATTACAACCTAAAGGTTCACTTTTTCCCGGTGCTCAAGAAGATGACCATATATATGCCCTAACAGTAGGAGATAAAGGTAAGTAACTACTGTTAAGAAATTCAAATGGTTTAAATATGATTTTCTTGGGACAGTTACTGTCTGGAATGGGCTTGAGCTTTCTGTATTTTATGAAACAATGTGTACATAAGTATAAAACAAGAATATCTAATGATTTTATTCAGTTTCAGTAATTTGATCATACCTGCATTGTCTAGTTATCGTTTGCTTGAATTTTGTTTCATTATGTAGTAAAATGAAAGTTATTACAAAAAGTCTTATCAAAATTGAAGAATATTGTAATTATAGTCCTCAACTTCTGAATTATTCATTAGTATTATAGGATCTTTTGGACAAAATAATTATAATTTTCTGTTATGTTTATCAAATTTTGTCACTCTAGGCTCAAAAATGTCAATTTTGTTTATTTTTATATTCTTATATAAGGAAGCACTATAGAATTCCTTAATTGTTTCAGGTATTCCTTCTGTATGGCAAGTTGACACTGGACGTCAAGTTTGGAAAAGTTCTCAACCACTTTTGACCGTTCCGGAGCGAGAAGGGGCCTCTGTATTCACTCAGCTTTTATATTCATCTAGCCTTGAGTCTGTTATCTTCACAACATTTGATAACTCGATTCTTCTAGCCAAAGTTGATAGTTTAAACATTTGGAAACAGGTATGGTTGTTATATAAGAACATACATGGGGAATATTATTATACACACATTTTTATGTAAAGACAACACATGGTTTTTGAAGTGTGTTGGTTGTGAACTGGACTTTCAGTGCCTTTTGAAGACCAAGATTACATTTCTGCATACTCATATGTTCGTTAACCAAGATTACATTTCTGCATACACATATGTTCGTTAACCAAGATTACATTTCTGCATACACATATATTTGTTAAATGTGATGCAATATTGTATGTGGAGGAAAAGTTTGCATAAACAGCTTTTGCGAATATACTTGTGCATTTAACACAAAATACTTCAGTTATTTTGTTTCCTATTTACTGTATATAAATAAAATTGGTGGCTATGAAAAACCTATTGGTATAAAAGAAACATTCTTTGACAGTGTTACACTGTCTTCTTTATGATCATGTATTAATGCTATCCTCATAGCTTTCAGGTTATAATGACCAGATTTTGGATGCTGTTTTTGCTGGCACAGGAGAAACTCATCTTGTCATTGCCACCAACAGTCCACAGATACGTATATATAACGTGAACAACTTTAGTGTTCATCTCACTCAAGGACATACTGCAAATGTATATTCACTTAGCTGCCATCCTACAAAGCATGAAATCTTTGCATCAAGGTGTGTATATTCAAGTTTATAAATGGTTTAGGGAAACAAATGTGTATAGATTGTGAAGAAATAATATATTAAAGGTAGACTGTGACAGACTGGGGGAGAACATTTGTATTTTGCATTGAAATAAAACTGGGCTTTTTTAGATACCATCTTTATCTTACTTTAAATATTTTAGTTATTCTAGAGAACTTGATAGTAGATGAATGAATGGCATAAATAGAAGAAAAAAAGAAAAAACCAACTTGTTGGAGCAAAGCAGAGTAAAAGATCATTCTGCATGATTATTTTATAGCCTAGACATTTGATAAGTAAAGAGCATGTTTTGTTTGCCTAACTCTGTTTATAATTCTACGTATTTGTATACCCTGTGGATAGTGCCCATGATAGTAGCATTCGCGTTTGGGAGTTGAAGACTGATGGCTCAGCGGTATGCATTGCAATTGCAAAAGGACACACACAAAGTGTTGGGTGTGTTGCATTTTCTCAAGGTAAGGAATAATGTTCTAGTGGCATTTTTGTTATTGTAAGTTTCAATTGTTGATTTTGTAGAGAGAATGGATTGAGTACCAGCATATGACAAATATTTGCATTAACAGGTATAACATTAACCATTTTCCGCAGGTTTTATGGTAACCGGGAGCAGTGATATGTGTATGAAAAGATGGGATGTCGACAAAATATTAGAAAAGAAGGCTAGTGGTGAAGAAGTTCAACTTCAGTCTGCCTACACGGTGAAGGCACACGATAAAGATATAAATTCTCTCTGCGTATCAGTCAATCATAAACTTGTTGCATCTGGATCACAAGATAAGACTGCAAAGGTGAGTTCTGAGGCAGATACCTGTATTAAAACAGGCATATTTAATACGTGCTTACTGAAATGAGGAACCTCTTTTGTCTTATATAACTTCATGATATGTTTTGATGTTGCAGATTTGGGACAGTAGCAACCTTGCACCATTGGGCGTATTGAGAGGACATCGTCGAGGTATTTGGTGCGTACAGTTTTCCCCAGTGGAAGAGGTTGCTGCCACTGCCTCTGCTGATGGCACCATCAAGATCTGGGCCTTAAGTGATTTCAGTAATGCTGTGGTAAGAATAGTTTGATGTGCCGTAAATATTTCATACTGCAAGTTAAATATCAGATGCAAATACAAGTGTCCCAGAGGTCATTAAATAATTTTAGTTGTGTGAGTAATATCATGAATAAATCTTAATTAGCTTGATTGTAATTACGTGTAATGGTAGACAAATATTTGGGACATAATTCCTTTCAGACATCTTTCAATTCTCAACTGTTTAGATTCTGATTATATATGCTTTTTCTTTTGTAAATGTATTTTACATACAGTATTCTCTACATAAATACTTTAGACCCATAAATGCAATTTACATGTGGCACAAACAGAATTGGACCTAGTTGTTTGGTACTTAGGCCAGTTTTTGTTGTAAACTTGTTTTATAAAAACGATATTAAAAGTTCGTTATTTACAAATTGGTTGTGCAGTATTATATTGTTACAGTAATCAGTTCTACTGGTTTAACATAAGAGAGAAAATTAAAAACAATTAAGTTCTATAACTCAAATAGACCCTTGTCATTTTGTGGATTTCAATAACCAAGAAATACAATAACGAAGAAAATATGTGAATCAGTAAAGATATTTACCTTTGGAAGATTTTTAATGCAAAAAATTTAAAATATCTTTAAAAAATTTACTGAATGTAATTTGTTACAAGATCCACTGGTCTTGATAACAGTAATTTCTCTTTGGACTGACTTCATTTCGCATTTCTGTATTCTAGACTTTGGAGGGCCATGGTGTCAGTGTAATGAGGCTGTCTTGGGTGTCACATGGCCAGCAGTTATTATCCATAGGGTCAGAAGGCTTGCTGAAAATGTGGACAGTCAAAACTCGACAGTGTGTGTTTACTGGCGACGAACACGAGGATAGGGCCTGGGCATTAGCTGTGTCACGTGATGAGACAAAGATAGTCACGGGTGGAGAGGATGCATCTCTGATAATCTGGAAAGATGTAACTCAAGATGAAAAGGATCAAGAATTGGCCGAGGCCGCAAGGTACAGATAATTTAATATTTTTATTGCTGAACTGCTGTTATGTAACAAAAAAAAAATTTGTAAGTATTGGATTATAATCTGCCTTGGAATATCACAACTTATTTTGTGTATCTTTCATCTCTTTATAGGTTGGCATCTGAAGAGCAGACATTATCTAACCTCATTCAAGATAAGAAATGGGGTATGGCTTTAGCTATTGCCATTCGGCTAAATCAACCATTCCGGGCTTGAAGATAGTTAAGGAATTACTAGATGAGGATCCAAGTGGATTAACAGGAGTAATGAAAGTATTTCGCCATGATCAACTGGTGACGTTACTTGAATTTGCATCACAATGGAATACCAGAACTAAGAATTCCAGGGAAGCCCAAGTAAGTAAATTGGAGAGTATTGAAATAGGTTCAATGGATGAGCTTTTTGGCTACAATAAGGTATATTAGTGTTCTTCATACTAACATATTTTATAAGTTATGTGAAAAATTACAGGTTATGCTAATCATACAATTTACTACAGGTTATGCTAATCATACAATTTACTAAAGTTATTTATTTCAATTTCCAGGGCATTTTAAGTGTGGTTCTCAGCAGTCGAACGCCAGAGGAATTAGAGGATATGAAAGAATGGCAGCATTTGCTTGAAGGCCTTCTACCATATACTGAACGCCATTTAAGACGTTTGGCAGCCCTACATCAGTCATCTTTCATTCTACAGTATATGTCCTCTTGCCTGACTCTAGGAAACATTGAATCGTAAGTATTATATTCCAGTTTAAGTAGATCTGTGAATCATATCTCGTGACTCAAGGATTGATGATTTTAAAATGCTTGATGGTATAAAAGTACAAACTATTGCTATACTCCAGCTGTACTGCCATTGAGGTAGGTGAACCGAGTTTTAAACAAGCCAATTTTCATGTGGTGGTTGCATCATATTTTAATTATGATCCAGGGCAGTTTGAAGGATGAATTGTACCATGAAGTTGCTTTCCTGACAGATGAAATGAAATTCTACCTTCCTTCTCCTCATAGATAATACAAAATAATCCCAGTGTCACAAAATACTGGTACGAAGAATACTCAGATGGTTTCTTCCTCCTAAAGAGGACAGGATGGGCAGTGACACTATGTTAAGCCACAAACATCTACTTTGAATGTGTCCCTGTGAAACAGCTGACAATAGGAAGTTGATGGTCCTCAAGCAATGGTATGCAGTGATTCCTATTGTGTTCAGAAAAGATGAGGCAGAAAGTTCCAGGTGTAAGCATGAAGTGCCTTCAGGGGAGCCTTCAAGGTTTAGGATGCTTTCATCTCCTAAGAAACTTAATCCCAATAGGATCAAGAGCAGAACTAAAGCATGTGTGGATATGCAAACGTACAGCATATATGGAAGAAACATTCCTCTACCCATGACAGAACAGTAAAGGATGTGAATATCACCAGAGTCTTTCCAGATCTGTCATGGATAAAAGAATATTTTTTCCACATTTGCTGTAGGTTTGCATATCCACTTATGCTACAGGTCTGCTCTTGATCCTGTTGGGATAACTTCCTTGAAATTGAAAGCATCCTAAACCTTGAAGCCTCCCCCTTACAGCACTTCATGCTTACACTTTGGGCCCATCTGCCTCATAATTTCTCAATGCAAAAGGGATTGCTGCACGCCCTTGCTTGAGGACCATCAACTTCCTGTTTATCAGCCGTTTCACTGTGGCACATTTAAAGTAGATGGCTGTGGCTTAGGTGCATCACTGTCACTGCTCATCTTGTTCTTTTTAGGAGGAAACTGTCTTAGTATTCTTGTTCCAATTGTTTGTGACATTGGGATTACGTTGTATTGTTGACAAGGACAGGGAAGGTGGAATTTCATTCCATCTGGCAGGTCATTCAAGGGCTGACGAAACATAGCCAGCCATGTAGCTATGATGGATGGTTGTCACAATCATCAATATCTGAGATTTAGACTTCCAGGTTAAATGAAGCCATTGCATGAAAAACGACGTCATAACCATGGTACTGTATTACTTGAGTCACTTATGGAAGGAGAGTCATCCTTGCTGATGATCTGCCAAGATTTGGAATTCATTCTGTGCTCATGTTTGCCCGGCTTTCAATATTCTCCCCTGTTTTCTAAGAGGTGGATCTATAGCCATGTTGAGAAGTGACGCTCATTGGGTCGGCTCCTAAACCTCGTTGTGACTCTTGGCCAAAAGCTCCAAAATCCTCCATTCCTTCAGACTCCCCCAGTAAGATAAATTTACTTGAAGCCCTTCCATTACTCTTTTCTTCTCCGATTGACAGATCAAAAGCAGCAGCATCTTCAAATCTTGAGAACTTCATGGACCATAACTGCTCTATCAGAGGAGTTTTCTTCTTTGTCCATCAATGCCATTTCTTCCTTTCAAATAAAGACTAAACAGAGCCATAGGTTAGTATGGATTGCACTCTGTAATCTCACTCCTTGAAGTGTTAGGATAACTTTTTGTAGCTAAAGGCATCCTTAAATTTTCAAAAGATTTGCCAAAGATACTTTAGACTTTCTGATGTTTCACCTTGAAACACCATATAGGCTATGCTTTAGCACATTTGCAATCAAGTCACTGGGCAACAGTGGCTGTGCCTCTCAAAACACCTTGGCAGTATCCTCTTTGTTCATGTCCCTCAACTCCATCTTGTACAACAACTTAATAGCTTTCAGCACAAGTGAGAAACTTAACGCATCAACTTGTTTCGTGATGAAATTATTCCAAATTGTCTTCATTGTCTTATCAGACTAAGTTTGAGAACAAAGGTCTTGTTCCACCGTGTTCAATGCTAATAGGACATCTCCAGGTTTGGGTTATGGCTGATGGCTTAGTTATCATCCACTCCTGAAGAGTAAACCAACATCTTACGAAGCTTCTTGAAAGATCCTATTTATTGCCCATCAATCTTCTAAATGATATTTTGAAAGGAATATCGACCTCTGATCCTGCAGACTTTTTCAGGTGCGAAGTCTGATGCAGTCTTCTGTTTCTGAGTGACAAATACAATTTCACACCTTCCAAATCTGTAGGGTTGTACATCTGCATGATTCACAGATGCTGTAGCAACTATGATCTTTCATTTGCAGGCTAGTGAATGGCATCCATGAAACTTATGATAATGTCCTAGAGAGCTCTTGATTTTGCTTGAAGGCCACAGAGACTCCTTTCAGGTCAACAGATTAAAGTAGTTCTCAAACAGCTTGGCAACATCCACTTAGTTTCCCATTAGCTCAGCACAATGTAGTTCACACCAAGCGTCAGCTATGCAATTTGTCGTACCCTTCATATTGACAACCCTCCTCCTCTACTGGCAATTCAGGTCTTAGAAGCTTTGAATCTGGAGGCAGTCTATTGGCTTTTGAATCCAAACCTGAATAGGAAAACAAAAAGGCTACTTACATGTAAGCATCAAATAAGCCAGCTATAATATAGGTTTTAAGAGAAATTTTTTTTTTTACAACTAAAAAGGTCAATGTATACAACCAAAAAGTCCCAATATCCTAAGCTAATATGGTCAAGAACACTGGTTTATTTAATTAAGAAGTATAGTTGATTGAAGAAGTATAGTTGATTAATAAGTAAAAGTGTGCAAACAATAGCTATTTTGAAGTACCAGCAATTAAGGCAGCACCCTGAAAGACCTAGGTTTGTACAGCATACAGATTTAACTGTAACTTCCTCTTAGCCATAGTTAAAAGACAAACATGAATTCCTTTTGGAGAGTGCTTACATGGTAGTTGAAGCTCTGTTAATCATCTACCAAGAGGGCCACAGGAATCAAGCACGGTCCTTTTGACTTGGGTGCTTTGCAGTGAAGTATCTAGCTTGGCTTATCTTACTTGAGTACTCCTAAGTCAGGACTTCTTGACAGATACAGCAGAGAGGGCACCTTTCTGGTTGAAGCAATAAACCTTCTAGCCAGAATAATTTCACCCCATATGGATTTCAATTAAATCTCCAAACTAGCAATTTTTTTTACGAGGCTTCTAGCCAGAATAATTTCACCCCCATATGGATTTCAATTAAATCTCCAAACTAGCAATTGTTTTTACAAGGCTCTGGTTTGTTTCTCTGAAACAAAAATTGTAGTTGCCATCCTGTGACAGTATTGTAATGATAAGGTGCAAAAGTATCATCTTTGTCAGAAATCCTAAACAGTTTAAATTTACAGGCTGGGTTCTGAATCTAAGGAGAAGCATGATGACCTGGAACTACTACGCTCTATAAACGAATACACACCACCCAAACCAGTTGACGACGATGACGACGAGGGGGTTGAAGTGGATGAAAACACTGACGAGGACAATGTACCACTGAGTGTGAAAGAAGCTGTCAGAGATTCAATTATGGAAGTTGGTGAAAACGAGGATATGTCAGATAGTGACAGCAGCAGCGTTGGGAATTTGGATACTCTGGTTGAAAGCACTAACATGCACAGAAATAAAAAGGAAATGATTCATGGTCAAGGTCTTGATGACCTTGATTCAAATTTCATCATGGAAGCAGTTGAAGCAAGCAGTTCTGAAGAGGAGGGAAATCTAAAAGACGACATGAGCTGTGATGAAAATGAAAAGACAACGTTGAAAAGTAAGGTACCTAAAAAGGCTAAAGTAAAGAAACTAGAGAAGAAAGGGAAAAAACAAAAAGTTAAGAAACAAAGTTGAATTCATAACCTATTTTAAAAATGGTAAAGTTTGTTATTTATGTTAATATGTACAAATTTTTTAAGATGAAATCTTTTATAATAAAGCTAATTTCTCAATAGCTAGCTTCATTCAAACACCTCTTCCTTTCAAAATTAAATTAAATAATCCCACCTGTGAACAATTACTACCTTTAGGTGCATGAATCAAAGTAGATTTCTTGACAAGTATCTGTCTGTTTCTTGACAAGCCCAGTGAGATATCTGTCTGTTTCTTGACAAGCCCAGTAAGATATGTCTAAAACCCAGAAAACATATGGCAGTCCTAAAATTTTCCCACGAATGGGTCTAAATCATTCTCTTTGGTACAAAAATTCCTACCTGGACAAACCTGTTCACAAAAACAAATAATTTTCTTGTTTCACATTAGATACAAACTGCTTTGTCTTAAATTAATTCATTGCTGCTTGGGGAAACCATTAAAGTATCATATCTTCATTGCCAAATTTGTAATAATTCATGAGATGACAAACAAGACTACCCAGAGGGGTTAAACATCCTTCACTCCTATCACTTTTTCCTGTTCATCCATGAAAATCTCCAAACAAATCAAAATTATCGAAGATAAAATCTTTCCATTTAAGAAACCTTACAATTACACTACAAAAGATAAAAAAAATATTGCTTTGTGATTAATGAAAACCCACTGATGGCCTGAGGTCATACATTGTAACTCAAGTCAGTGAGCTGAAGTGAGTTACCTGCACAGTACTGTCTAGTATGCTCCACTTCAACAGTGTTCATTATTGATGAAATTCATTCAAGGAAAAGTCCAACTTCCTTGAGTAAAAGGAAAAAACAAAAAGTGTAAAGATGAGTAGAAAGGACTAACCTTATCTTTTACCTAGCTTGGTACTGGAGGTTATGACTGTGTTAAAACAACGGCAGGCGGTGAAGACAGGTTATGAGACTACTCCAGCTTCCACAACAGGACTTAATTGTGGCCTTCATCCACCTGAGGGTAACATCCCTGAAGAAGGCATACAGGAAGGGAGGTCCTTGTTAACTCCTGATGCTTGCTGTGGTATAGTATAAAAAAAAAAAAAAAAAACATTGGTCAACTTCATAACAGAACACACTAACACCACAGATTCTAAAGAAAATTAGCAAAATCTCTACTACAAAACTGAGGAATAAATAAGTCTAATCCCTCGGGCCAGCCCTAGGAGAGCTGTTAATCAGCTCAGTGGTCTGGTAATCTAAGGTAAACTTAACTTTAACAGATCACAACCATTAAAAATGTTAGCAGAAAGCTGGAGGCAAAAAGTTACTATGGAAAAAAAGCAGTGGCACAAGGGTTCTAAGCAGGATGCACATGAAAGAATAAAGAATCCCCTGACCAAGGTAAAATTACTCTAAAACAAGGCAAAACATTCCCCAAAAATGAACCAAAATACTCAAATATCCCAAAAACTGAAATGATGGGATACTAACAATAGCACAGAGAAAGCCATGCAATGCACAAAAAGCAAAAGCAAAAAAGACAACAGAATAAAAACAACAAAATGAATAAATGAAAATGCACTCCAAAAGAATGAAAAATAACACACAATATTAAACAGGTGGAAAATGAAGGCACGAGAGAAAAAATCATCTTGAAACTAAATTCCAGGAGAGCAATAAAACAGTAAAAGGACCTAGTCAGTCTGCATTTCACAGATCAAAGTTAGTATGTGATCAATTGAGTTATAATGAACAAGTTGAAATTAAAGATGCTTGAGACACTGAGTTTTCTGTTTTATGAGGATTAAAATTCTTAAAAACCTTTAAAAGTCCTTCAAATGAATTATACTGGCACCTCAAAAATTTCATTACACATCTGGTCTTACCCTAATCTGTGGTTTCTAAAAGCTACTCTGGAGTGCCTTCCTTAAATATAAATCTTTAGGGTCTGAAGTTTTCTGAACAGCAGAAAAAGGGTTTCTGACACTTGTGCAATGTGCATAGCTTATCGTGAACCAAGACCTGCGTTTCTTTGAATGAAAAAACTGGAAATTAAAATTCTGGGTATGCAAGGTCAGCAAAGCTTTCAAAGTTGCAGATGACCTCATGTTCCTGTGTAAGGTAAATGCATCTACCTCCAAAGCCTGGGTGTTCAGAAAGGAAAAGCAAATTTTTCTCAGGTCTGCTTGTGAAAGCACATAATCGAGTGGAAGAAGAGGAAACTGAGAGACCATTTTTTATCAAATTACAATCCACAACGAGTAGATACATATATGTTCCTCTAATACGAGACTTCACAACTCCCAGACACAGATCACCAACTAGACTGACCTGACTAAGTCTCTGATGCTAAGACAATGAATTATTTTGTAGTTGCATAAAACAACTCCAACAATTTTATTTTTCATGACAGCTCATTGATACTGTACTCATGGATGAAGGAGGATATATTTCTCCTAAAGACTGACTGCATCAAAGGCCTATTTTGCAAACAACCAATAATGAATTTGTCTTCTGAAAAAGAGGAAGCTGTAACACTGTTCCAAGAAGCAGGAATGCCCATTAGAACATTATTTGCCATTGAGTAAGGTTTTTGCCATGTCATCTTTAATGGAAGTGAACTAAAGCTTTACCAAGTGAGATCAGATATCTCCTCTTTTAAAGCAAAAAGATATGCCAAACATGTAAACATGTTGGCTGGAGATCATTAAAATTTCTGACACCCTGAATTAAAGTTCCGTCTCTCCTAGACCCTTGCGTTGTCTTTCATTTTCTTGCAGTCTAATTTGATATTCACCAAGGAAAGCAGTCACTCGAATGCTGCCTCACCAGCATTACCTTTGATCTGAAACCCCTATCTCCACAGCTGAAATCTCCAGTACAGTGCTTCTGAAAAGCTGAAATTATTGGGATGTGCCAAGGAACATCCCAGATTTCTAGAGCAATGTTTCCTTACTTTAGGAAAGGACCTGACGCATCTGTTAAACAGCTTTCGCTTTATAATTACAGTAAAAACTTAAAAGTTAAAATTTAACGTCAAGAATGACACTCCCCTGTAACTTCCACTTGAAAACCTTTATAATATGGCTTTCATAAGAAGAATAGTTAGTGGATGCTGCAGAATAGGTGCGAAAGTGAATGTAATGATATGTATCACATGTGACAAGCCTGTGTTACATGACATGCTCAGGACTGCAAAATATTAATGAAGACAAGAGACCGTTGATATGGAAATGTTCCGTTTGTGGGCAACAAATGGAGAAAGTGAGAAGGAAGAGGAGGGGGAGTTACTGTTGTGAATGTCAGGCCCTAGAAAAAGTAAACATTTTTTGTCACCTCTGGATTGTAATGTGAATATTTAGAGGGCATTAGGAAAAAGAATAGCGACATGAATGAGGTGGAAGGAGTTAGCTAGATTTTAACTAAGATTATCCAATTAATACACAAAGCAAAGCTTTTTCAGGCATCCATAAAGCCTATACTTTATTACTATATGCAACTACCATATTTGCACTTACAAACAGAACGTGGATTTTGAAGAGGTGTAACTGATAAAGATAACCAAGATTCCACAATTAATAGTAAATGAGGACAAAGACCAGTAGGAAGACCAATTAAATTTTGTAGGGAGGGGCATAGACGAAGACCTACAACAGCCAAAAGTTCAAGTATAAAGCTCACAAATCAGAAGAGAGCAAGGACAATTCAATTTACATTTAATCCCATAAGGGAAACTGACTAAAAAGTTAAGGTGAGTGATGAAGGTAAGGGGTAAGGGTTATTGTATTTCTACCTTGACAGAATTAAACAGTATCAATGGAACATGATACTAACAGCTGCAATTTTTCCAATGAACGATATAATAAGAGTTGGAAGTAAAAGCAGTAGTAGCCTACAATTTTACCTGGCCTGGAGGCTAAAGGAAATATAATATCGACTTGACAATAACCAGACATAAAAACCACAAGATAAAGATAAAATATAATACATATGTTTCTAATTCTGGAAAGTAAAAACACTATATATGCTTCTAATTCTGGAGTGTAAATACACTATATATGCTTCTTATTCTGGCAAGCAAATAAACTGTCAAATTATCAAATACATTAGGCAAAGTCTTAAAGTTAAAAGGGGTTAAGAAATCTCACCTCTATGCAGGTAGTTGAGGTTAAGTAACCAGGCACTAATGATATAACCCTTGTAACGAATATTTAGGTTAACCTTCTTCATTATGATAGGTTAGGTAGGGGGATAAGTAATTTATTTTTAGATAAATGGTAAAATAAACAAAAAAAGGGGGAAATCTGGCGTAACAACGAAGGTGCAAACTAAGTAATATGAAAGCTATAGGCCTAGGCTAAAGCAGATCAATAATAAGGCCTATAGTACTTCTTTCAGGAGAGAAAAGTAACTTATCCTCTTACCCACACACACAAATTTTGACATCTAACTTATCATTATTCCCAAGTAAACTCAATACTGAAGAAAAATTAAGTTCTAAAGGTAAACTACCACACCTGAGACGTCAATTTGGCCTATCCACACCTCCAGGCCTAGTCTACCATAGCTTCAAACCATGTCGCTTAAACAGCAGCTTAAACTTCCATAAAATGGAAATAAACAAAGAAAGTTTCACTAAAAAACAATTAATAACAAATATCACACAAAAACTGAGCTACTTACTGTGAAAAAAGGAAGATGCAACTTTTACAGGGAGAGAGAACCGCCATGGACGACACATCACAAGTTCACCAAAGTCAAAATTATTGTTTGTGGTTCTCGATGAAGTCTCCGGGCAGCTGTCAAGACTTCATAAAACAATTATTTTATTGCAAAAATTATAATAATGGATAAATGGTTCCATTAACCGTCATTGTTTATAGTGCGTTCTGTAATGAGAAGATTGATTACCTCCATGAAAGATTCAGATATATATTCCTCACCATCATCATTCATGGTTAGTTTAGGAAGATAATCATTGTAATATGTTTAAGTTGATATTCATTGCTGCATATAAATAGGCTACTGAAATAATATATTTAAACTGGTACTTAAATATATTCCTGTTACATATAAATAAGCCACTGGAGTGGATATCATTTACGGTGACAAGAGACCTGGACAGATAATCATAATTAGTGCAATTAAAGCGGCTATTAATACTCTAATTTCTCGAATTAGTACAGGTACTTGCGTTCCCACTATCATATTATCAGCATGGATTACTACTTCCCAAATATATCTTTAATAATAAAATGCGTTTCATATTTCGTGACAAGAATTTGCTATTGATTTTAGTAGCCGGACAAACTTACAAAATGTCCCGTATGAACCGTGGCCAAGCCAGTTAGTTTGCTTGCTTGCATTGTCCTATATATTAACTTATACATTTTTTCATAAATATAATGTTTACTACGTACGAAAAGGATTTGATTTTGCATAAATAAAAGAAAAATGTTATCCCCCAACGCAAGAGACATAACTGAAATTACACTATACTCGGTGGAATATAAGTTGATATACGTACAATGTTAAAATTCCAAGTAAAACAATTACAGACAACAGTTAATTTTAGGAAAATATTTTAAAATAATAAAAAAAGCTGCTCTAATTAAAAGTAAGGCTATTAAATCCAAATTTACTTAAATGAAGTTCCCACTAAACTGAGAATCACAACGGAAATCATAAACCTTCACTATTTGGTAGATTTCTAAAATCAGCTGCTGGGAAAGGGAAGACATTATACCGACGTTTCACCGTGAGAAGATCTTCAATTATTAAGTAATTTATCCGTTTTTTTTAGTCATTATTCCGAAATTTTGTTAGAAATAAGTTATATAGTGATTAATTATTCATTTTAAGTGATAAGGAGAGTGAGAAATTAGGGAATAGACGTATATTTTATAATGTTTTTATTGGGGGACATCCATAATGGTGTCCGGTCAGGTTACGCAATTATTTAATATTCGTTTATTTTAAAGCCGTAACCTATTTTATGGTATAAACTTGCATATGTTCCATTTATTAAGTAGCCTACGTCGAGATCTACTTTAAATTCTTGGGATTTTACCGTAGCCTGGGCTAGCTTTGGGACCGGAGGCTATAATGGGGGTCAGGCTAAACTTATATCAGTTCACCTTCTCAGACGTAGTTATATTTTTATATTAAGTCGAGTTATATTAGAAAGTTATGGCGAATTATTTGCTTCTGAGTTCCATTTATTAAGAGACAGGCGTAGCTTTCTATTCGCAGGCTAATCTAGCCTGATCGAGGCCGGGCCAATCTAGCCTGATCGAGGCCAGGCTAATTTTACAAGTGTAGTCACCTTCTCCGACATAATTATTTTAAAAATTTTTAAATCATATTTAAAGAGAATTGGTTAATTATTTTCTTTTAACTGTTTTACAGAAATAGTTTTCGAACCACAGGCTAAACTAGCCTGATTGAGGCCAGGTTGAACTTGTCAGTCTGGCCACTTTTTCCAACATAATTATTTTATTTATTTGAAGTCAAGTCATATGAAAAGAGAATTTGGACATTATTTGCTCATTTTTCTTTCAGAAATGGGTCACGGATTCGGACAGCTGGCCTACGTCAGGGGCATCATCAAGTTCTCCATCTCTCCGTTCGAGCAGAGAGCATTCGCTGGCGCGGTCAGCCATGGAGTCCCCAACATGTTCAGGAGGTTCCGCAGCCAAGTCTTCAAAGTTGCGCCTCGTAAGTTTACTCTGTAGTAATTTATTAGAAATACATTTTCTTGATTTTCTTGATTTTCCAGGTCTTTAAACAGTGCTGTAAAATATTTGCAGTAAGAAATATATTGTACGAATGCTTAAGTTTCAATCAATATTGAAATATTGATTTTAGTTCCTACAGCTCATTTATGTATTAATCGTGTACAGTACGTTATTTTAATAAGAAATGCCAATCACTAATGTATGTAAACTGACGATTCTTCGAATGTCCCGTTTTCCACAGCTTTCATCATCGCCTACCTTGTTTACCAGTCAGTCGAATCCAAACACTCCCAGATGATGAGGAAGAACCCAGCTGACTATGAAAATGACGAGTAAACCCAGCAAAAATTTCCATTGACATTTATTATGTACGATTATTATTTATTGTAAGAAAAGTTCATAATTTTTTTATATGTTGGTCTGCAAACTTTCAAAGTTACCATTATTTCGTGGAGCATAGAAAAATTGTATAGTATCATTTTTTCAAATGGTGGTATTTTTACCTATGTATATAGAAACCCAATAAATGATCTTGAAGTTTACATAATCTTTTCTTACACCTTTGGTAAAATATATGTGGAGTATTGATGCTAAGTAATCTGTTCTTATAGAAAGTGGACTTTAAGTGAATATCTGGGGGTCATATATTCTAGATTGCCCCATGAAACTTGGAAATCTTTTCCTGTAGAAAATCTGGTCAAATTGAATGTTGTACCCTAAAGGGGTTCCATTTAATGTACTTGGTAACTGTTGAAATGTTGGATATTAACAAATATTGGACATCCTCCAATGGAAATTTCTACAAATGGGATATAAAATTTAGGTCTGAAGCCAAGCGATAAGACCTACGAGGTCATTCAGTGCTAAAATGAAAATTGTGTGTAACAGGAGGAAAACCTTGTAGCTGCACTATAAAACAATTGTTTTTCGTATGTGAAAAGTAAGATGGAAGGAAGAAAATATGAACCGTGATACTGTAACAGGAACGAAAGGTGTTGTAGTTGTGGGCTAAAAGAACGCTGCCAAGAACCTCAAGTAGTACCTACAGTCCACTGACAGCCTAAACCCCTATAGAGTAGAAATGTTTGGACATTGCTATTAAGTATGAGCCCTTGTCTACATTATTACTGGTTTGCTACTACACTCATAGTATCGAATGTGTATTCCTGAACGTGCTGCCATTTTCTTAATGTGTAATAAATTTGGATCAAAGTATATTTGCAATGTGTGAATCACCAAAAACAAAATTCACTGATAGTCTCCTGGTAATATTTTTAACTGCTGTGTACATTGCCTTGTAGTCAAGATAATGTTTGAAGCAATGCACATTTCCAGTGTAATATACAGTGTTGTTAATGGCAGAAATTAAGAAATATTGCACAGAAAACATTTTCACGCTGGCAAGCCCCTCCATACAGACTAAGAAAACTATATTTTTACAGTAAAACAATCTTTTATACAAACCCATGATTCTTTTACAACAAACACATTATAATTAGAAAAGCCTGAACTACTATTTGGGAGGGAGGACGAAGCAGAAGAGTCCTGACAAGAAAGACACAACTGCCAGTACCAAAGACCTGTCCACAAGGAGTTAGTAAAACCAAGTCCAAAATGAGTTTGCAACAGAAGAAACTAGAAGTTGAGCACCTCTGTAAGTAATAAATTTCCTAAGGAAGAACCAAAAGACATAGTGTCTCTCAGCAAGAGATACAATAGTAGGTACCCCAAAAAAGAGGCAGGCCCTGTATGACTGATTGCTGAGGAATCATGAGCATAACCAATCCACTTGGCCCATCACAACAAACGGTTCCACTGGATACATATTAGGATGCTGAGTGACATCACAAAAAATGAAATTCAGCAAAGGTACTCTGACAGTGCCAGTTGCCCACAAGAGGCATGGCAGAGAGCCACAAACAGTACAGTACAGTACTTAGAAACCAGAAAGAATAATAGGACACAGGTCTATGAGCTTAAACTCTGAGGGGTATAGAATTCTCCTTCACCACAGTCACTACCATACTATGGTATTGGGGACCTACCTTAAAAGACATGCATACTATAGGCTGCTGACTCCTCTTTCCCCCCTTATTTATAGCATATACATACCTAGAGTACTCAGCTTTTTGTCATATCTAAATTCCTATTATTGAACTAAATAGTTGGTCTAAATTAGTACCTGTTCCCCAAGGAGCCTTAAAAACTGGAACAGACCAAAGTTCTAGAAGCTGGACGGCTGTGTAGGAAGGTGTCCAAGGAGAAAGGATGAAAAGTAAAAGGCAGAAAATATGGCATCTGTAGTACCCCACAGGGTTTCTATAGTATGCTTAAAATACTCTACAACAATACTTGTTAGCTCAAGTTCTAAGTTTGTGAGAATTTTGCACAAACTGATTGCCTCTGTCTGAGAGATCTAATTTTATGATCATGTTGACAAAAGAAATTTAAGATTTAATTGCTCCCCCCCAACCCCCTTCAAGATACAGCTGACTGAGTTTGTCAAACCTAGGACTCTTATTGTCACTCTTCTCATTTGTGGATGGATGGATGGATGGATGTATGAGTTTTAGGGCAAAGCCCAGGCACTGGGGCCAAAGAAGCCATTCTGTCTGTGAGTTAATGATTTGGTTCAATTTTATGATAAATGAATGAATTGAAGAAAAGAAAAATAAATAATATATTTAAAATTAATTAAATTTTATTAAAAATGTTTATAGACTTTAAAAAGGGGATGAGAGCAGAAATATCTCCCCCCCAAAATATCAACCCCTTCAAAATATCTGGGGCAAGATAATGTGCAGTTAGCATCTCACCACTGCAAGACTGAGGCTTTGATGGGTCAAATAAGTGTGCCCAACCTATTCTGCTTAAAACTATTTCTGTTCGTCTATCCACTGGAAAGACGAAAGCCACGGCTATACTATTTCTGATTTTTCATACTTTCTATTATTGGCAAGAGAAGAAGTCCATCTTTCTTGCCATTTGTTTAAAATATAAGATCTAAAAGGACCTTTTAGGTCTGTATTCTCATTTGTGGGATTACTGCCAGTGACTTCAATTTACATGCTAAATTTGGAGAACTTCTTTCTTGCATGAGCTTATATTATACTACATGCAGGCATGGGAACACATGAGTACCTGAATCATACATGTGAGGCAATATAGTACTATGATCTTAAAATAAATAATCCTGCTTTGTCGCAAGTGGTACATTAACAGGATCTGCGTTAGACACAATATTTCCCATACTGACATATCAAGACCAGGAGAATAAGAATGGACCTTTTTCTTTACCTTTATTTGCAGATACATAATAATTTTTGTAAATTACTAAAGATACAGAGGATTTCCTCTAACCAAACAGGCATTCTTTGCCATTCCAAAATATGTCTGGAAAACACGACATTTCCATTCCCATTTCTTATGTTATTTTTCTTGGGTTGTGATACAAACAGCAGCAAATAGATGCAGTACTGTACTTTCAATTATTAATAGTTCAATACATTTTCAAGATTAAAAATTCATTGCTCTTATGCCTACAATGATTGACTTTTAATGCATTCCAAAAATTTCTCAATTTTCTAAACACACAGTATTCTTGATAAACACTTCAACTTTAATCAATGTCATATTATTTTACACATTAAATATGAAACAAGCATTATACAATAAATACAAAGATGGTCTACATTTTCATAAGAGTTTGAGAAACAGATCTATTTTGTTTTTCAAATATAAATATGACAAAACATAACAATTTCAAGTCCAATAAGACAAGTAACTACAACAAAATGAACTCTAATAAAAAAAAATTAACACATCTCGTAACATAACTGCACAAAATAGATTTTTAAACATAACAGCAAAGCTGCTGATTAAAACACCCCTACACGAGGCTGAATATTCAAATACGCTTCTTTTCTCCGAGTATTTACCAAATACGATAATGGATCCACTAAATAATGGGCACTTTGAAATTTTGCATTTTCTTCCCACTGAAACAAAGCTCTTTTCCACATTTTACAAAATAATCTTAAACTGTAAGAGGCAATATACTTACCCATACTGTGCCCGGTACACCAATCTCTATTCTATATCTCAAAAATTTATTTCCCATCTAACATATAACATACAGTAAATCCTTTCAACTTTCAAGCATTAAAAAGTTGTTTCCACTAACCCAGCTTATACACAAAGTTGCCCATTATGATGCTTTCTGTGTGTCAAACTTTTACATCAATTTGGAAATGTTTGAAACTCTCACAATAACTTTCAATTTTGCAATGCACTGGCATAATGTGCCCACATGTGTACAAGCTGGTTCATGCTGTATATTAATCCTATTTCATAGCCTGATGGAATAAGACTTAGTGGACCGCTGATTTATGAAATGAGCACTACAGACTGCTAGAGCCATTACACTTGTGTGAACACCAATTATCAGCAACATACAATAGTTACGGTATAGTCTACAACAACTTAATTTAGTGTAAAAACTGCCGAGGTAATTTTTAACCACTGTAACTTGAAAACGCATCAACATGAAAAATCTTTATAAAAGAACAGGAATAAAACTTTTACAAAAAATGCAATTTTAACTCAATACATATGATAAGAATACCAATAACTAAAAATGAATATAACTAGAAGTTAACATACAACAGGTAAACAAGTTACTGTAATCATCTATAATTGTATGTGCCAACAATTGCAAAATACAGTAATTGCTGCCTCTAATATTCCCAAAGATACCAAGTTGTTCTACCAATATCCTCGACACAGAACAGCAATACCAGTCTGTAGATCAACCTGAGTTAAACTGGAGTACTATGGAACTAGCTGTGATTTGTGTAAACATCCAATTATAACTAAATATAAAATGGTGTTGGCACTTTACAAGCAGTCCCTTAGAGTTTGATTTCAGCTTACGAGAGAGAGAGAGAGAGAGAGAGAGAGAGAGAGAGAGAGAGAGAGAGAGAGAGAGAGAGAGAGAGAGAGAGAGAGAGAGAGTTAAAAATGTTTGAAAAGACAATACTGACCTAGTAGGTCTAATCTGACTGGTAAACTGAATTCAACATCCGAAGACAGCTGTGGCCTGTCAGTAACAAAATGTGATATTTATACTATTAAGACTTGGGTTCCCAAGTGTCCTCAGAGATGAAAATTTCTGACGAAAGGCTATGGTCAAATTTCCATCAAGACATATTCTCTACTGGCAAACTACATTTTATTCCCATCGGTATCCCACTGAAAAACTTACCTTTGCAATCCTCATACAAGTGGCAAAATGTTTTTGCCAACTAAGCTATGCTGAAGATCTTGTAAAAATTACCCAGTGTATTTTGCATAAGACCTTCAATTATTGCAACTTTAAATATCTACGTAATAATCTAACAGTGCATATAAAATGGATTTAAATTTTTGCATCATGAGATTTATATAATTTAACAATTAGGATCTATTCTTACGTGCAAACACTACTTGAAATCAAATAAATCACTGCGTAATTAATTGAAAGTCTTTTTATCGTCAACATAACTGTTCACTCATCTGCTTGAATGACTTACAAAGATGTGCTTCCCTGAAGTTTTGCAAAGATACACTCCTTGAAGGTAACACACCTCCACCAATAACAATCATCTTTTGGGTGTCAGCTAAGCCATAAACCCACACACACATACCTTTAAACAGTTAACAGGTAAACAAAAAATCAGGTATTGAGAAAGAAGAATAATTTCAGTATACTATGAATGAAAGATACACGTAGACTTGGCCTTCTTAGAAGGCGATGAAAACAAAATGCAGACAAAATTTTCAAGAAGCTGTACAACTGATCTGTTACTCGTATTACATCACTAAAAATGGAAGATTTCTATCACTGAAACTAACGAAAACCAATTTCATTAATGCTACGCTAAGGAAATTTGCCTCACAACTTGACACTATAACTTCAAAATCTTTCATTTCATGAACACTGAAAAAAAAATACTTACCATGTTACAATGTTTCACATTAATTAAACACAAGCATTTTCAAAGAATCAGAACTTCTGAATGCAAATCTTTAACACCAAAGCTCAGAAGAGCCGTGAGCGATGACTTAATTCCTCTGATGCTTTGAAAAAGTCCTTGTATAATCATATTAGAGTCATCATAACTTCTTCCGCCTGCTAACCACAGATTGCATCCAATTCAGGTTAAATGAACTGAAGTTTTGGCTTTGCCCAAGCTTAGTCCAATAATATAAACCAATCACAGAGATAAAATGTGTTTAACACAAACAAGGCGAGACTTTCAGCTTGCCCTGAACTCCATAACCTACTGCTTAGTACAGTATTGGCAGTACAAGGAAGAGGTATACAGCACCATCAGTTATGCATCCTCAGCTCCTACCTACACCCCAAATCATTTATCACCTCGTGCTTGCTCATAGAGCTTTCATGCCTAATAGAATGAACTTCAATTAAAATGGCAGTTTAATCACACAATCATCATCTCACTGGGCTACAGTGAAGGAATAAAATTTTGAAGACTTAAATTTCATTTAAGAAAAATACTAAAAACATTTTAATTACATGTAAAAATTATAAGTTTTAAATAAGGACTTTTTCTATTACAGCACAGTAACCATCTTTATGATGGCTGGTTCTGGCAACTTTTGACAACAGTCCTTGGAATGATGCCTACCTTGTCAAGGTACACATACAAAAAGTAAACGATAATATACTTCCTATGCATAAATTTCTCTCATACATAGCTATACTGTCTGCTGAATAAAAATAACTGTGCAGTTTCCTGCATTTAGATCTATTTCAACTTTCAAAAAACTTCTATCGTAGAACTTCCTGCTGCTCTACAAATGCTAACCCATACTAAACTTTATCCACCGATGTCATTAGCCATGCCTGGAGCAAAGTGTAGCCCTCATATTCTGTGTCCTTTGACAAAAAACAACCCTTTCATCTTGAATTGAACAACTGACCCACTGAAACATTACTTGACAGAACTAAAATCAGAAAGTACATAAACAATGAAAACAGAGACGTGCAGAATATAAAACAGTGTCTAGAACAAAGGCTCTGGAAATATTGATACAGTTTTATAGGAAGACAACCTTACATGTGTATATGTGTACATATATTGTATATACATACATATATATATCACAATATTATTACTATATCCTTACTGCCAATGTTATCTAGATTATAAAGAAATCTGATTACATCACTTGACTTATCTGCATAGAAATTTTCAATCTCCTATGGTATAAAGTAATTGACAGTAGAAGTAACTAAAAAAGAATACACTGAAAACTTTTTAAAGTCTCTCTAGACTTGAAAGAAGAAGTGAAACTATCCTTTACCGTGTTACACAACCACCTACTTCAATGTACTGCCAATAAGCATATACCAATAACCAACTCTGACATCATTTTGCAAGAATTTAGTCATCGTCTGTCATGATGTTACATAATGGAAAATCACAGACTACTATCATGACAGTAAATTAAACGTACTATACAACTTCAGAGGCGCAAATGGTCAGGGTTGGTCATCATTCACGTATTTTATACGTAATCCATCACAGAACTGTTAAATTGCATTAGCTTTCCTTAATACCTAAAGCTTTCCCTTGCACAATTCAAGATACAGAACCATCAAATACCTACATATACCTTTGCAATAATGATGCTTGGCATCCCTTGCTCGCTTACCCTAATGCTCAAGAACCAAGCCCAAACAGGTTCAGAAGCCCCTTGAAGAGTAAAGACCAAATTCAAACCTTTGGTAAGAATGATTAAAACCTCTGCTACGAACTTGCAGTTAAATATCAAATAACAAAGGAAGCAAAGCTACAAACTGAGGCCACATCCAGTCAGTTCCTAAGAAATCACGACTATCTAAGATTGATGATGGAAACTGAATTGATGAAACGCTGAATTACTCTTTCCTATTTGCCTGAATGTTTCATTCTAACCATTCAAGACCAGTCATTGAATGGAACATACCATCAGGATGCCTTAAACCTAGGATCAACTTGCAGCAACACCACTTACAATAGTAATTTAAGACTTTACTCTGCCGGTAACATCCGAAGCTCACTTGTAAAGCCCAAGATTAGTGAGATGACCATTACCTTCAGCACCAACACAATCATTTAGGAGGAAAGCACCTTTGGGTACGCTCGCAAATTATTTTTGTCAATCTCAAGTAAATCGTAAATTGAATATTTTTTCTGATCATATTGATAAGAAGTTTTTTTCTAAAAGTTTTTATTCCACTTTTGGAATTTGCAACAATCCACTGAAAACATGACCTTTAGCAGATGCGTTCCTCCTATTCATTTCAGAGACATGGAGCACCAAACAGCCAGCCAAGTGTTGCTAAGCTCCTAAGCAATATGCTCTCAGCATTCTGATACCCTACGTTTAACCATCACAGCATACAAAGCTTTTTGAAGCTATTAAACTAATGTGCGGCAGTGACTGATTTATTGTGAAGGAAGGGACTGGCTCTTTTTTTTTTTTTCACAGCAGGCAAAATGTGATAAAACACTCTCTCCGTCAATATTCTCAAAATCTCTCTGAGAATACTGTCAACCATTCACACTTCATACAATGACACTGTCTCGAGGTAGTTCTACAGCTTATAGCATTCTCAGTAAACAGAACCAGTCCAGCCCTCTCCGAAGTATGACAGCAGACTGAACATTGAAGTGATACAAGAAGTTCAGCCATTTGACAGATGCCAGTGCCAGATTTACATTTTACGATGCCTTATTGAATGCTTTCCAGTTTTCAATACTGTCTCCAGATGACTTGTGTGTCTACCTTAACTATTAATACTATACTAAATCACTGGACAGGCTGTGATAATGCCTTCAAGAACTCAAAAATATACTCTTGCTCTCAACATTCCACTTATCCAGTTTGAGGTGAAATTTGAAAGTTGGATGGCACTTCATCACTTATAAAATCTAATAAAATTGTATTTGAATGGTGCAACATTCACTTTCAAGTACAGTAACTATATTCTTCAATGCAGTACATAATATAATTTATGTACAGAAAATCTTGCCCTGTTACAAACACTCCCTGATAATATGACTCAACTGTGACATTATCCCAAAGAGGAAAGTGTAGTACTTTGCAAGTTGCAAAGTATGTCACTAACTTATGGTTTTGTAAAATATTGATTATTTGTCACTGTATTATATACAGCAAGTCTTGTGATAATCTTAACTAAGTCTAAAATATCTTTCTACCAATAAAATATGAATGTCCAACAAACTGATACACTAAAGCATTAATTTACAAAATATGAAATAAATGTGGTTGGAAATAAGAAAATGGTACAAGCCTTGTAACCCTTCATTGAGGACGATTTGTTTCCTTTCAATTTGTAACTTTCACACGGCAAATGCTCAAATTTCAGTAGTCGTTTTTTTCTACATCCATTTCAACTCAAAAAATCTGAATTAGTGTTAAAGATCAAGTATTTAGAAAAACTACAGTAATCTACTGTAACTTTCCCTAATACTGTGCCATAAGAACATGGATATAGCCAACTGTAACAAGGCATTCTTTACTGACTGTGGTGTAACTGGAAGCATAATCATAAAAAAATTGTTTCTCCAAATTACTACATTACCTTTCATATACACAAACTCTTCTGCAAGAGCTACAAGTTATTTTAATTGCTATATTTGTGAAATAAGACTCATTATTAACTATAAAAACCACTTTTGTGTAGCTCGTCCGCTATGATCTAAAATGAGGCAGTTATTGTAAAAGTAATATTGGCACCGACCCATAGGAAAGCCAGTACCGTGCTAATTGCTAATGAATCCACGTGGCAACTAATGTAAAAGACCAACAATAATTAAAAGCCTACCAGGAAACACTTTTTTGCGAGTATTTCTGTTCACAATACCTGAATGTCTTTAGCACTTCAAATCCTACAACCATGAAGGATGAAGACCTTATTCAATAGTTTTTTTAGCAGCATACGGTTCTTCTCCTACTTATTATGTCCATCTTTTCTGCACAGACCAAACTCAAAGCGTGAGAGACAGAAAAATATCTAATTCACTGACATACTGATAAATATTATCCCATTTTCTGAGTATTTCAGTCAAATTCAAACCGAAAGATGTTGTGGATAATATATGGGTTTTACATATTTTCTTCTGAATTATGCTTAATTCTTCCACAAATAGACTTCATAAAAGAGGAGCTATAGATTAAAGTTACTTAATTTACTGTCATCACCATTAAATTTTTACTGTAGTACATCCAAGAGTACTGTACTTCATCAATACTGATCTATAGTGATTTATGGTAATTTCCATTTAAGCATGGCACTGGAGTAAGCTTGCACACCATAAGCATGCAGGAAAACTTTCTATGATCCATGATGCTTCAGGAGGGGACAAATTATGTGGCCATTTTACTCCCCCTACATCTATGATTTTTGTTTCCTCTATGACCTGGCTACATTATGCTTTCATTTTTTATTTACCTACATTAAGCTTTCCATCTACCATCTGCCTTAGCTATGCATAGCTTTGGTGTTACCAACACTTCAAATGTCCAAATCCTTCAAACCAAATTTGCCAGACTCATAGTTCTAGTTCTAAAATGAAGTGTGACTCTTAACATAAATTGTATATAGTTTCAAAACATTTCCTCTACACAAGAATATAAGCCAGGTGCCATTCAAAGTGTAGCCTGACACTGAATCTTCACAAGTAAACTCACAAAAGTGATGAAGTTTACAACACACTGCAGTACTGGAACCTAATGATTTTGACAAATACCAATCGCTTCTATTATTTCTGCTCTCTTCACTATCACAAGTGCAAAACAATATACAGTACAGTACATATCCACTACAGTCAATGGACATTGCAGTTCAGTTAGTCATTGTTGGGGCGACAAGAAAGAGCCACATCTGTGTCTTCTGATTCCTACATCACATCAGATTCAAATAATGATGACCAGAGAGATGTTGATCTATAGACCCTGATACAAAGTTTTTCTGCTTTTATCATATTTCAAAGATGAATGATGATATCAGTGGCTTCTGGCCATCTCAAGATGAATATTTAATACCTAAGAAGAAGTTCAACTGCTGGTTTCTCCTCAAATCCAAACCAAGTGTATCCAATAGCACCATTCAAGAAAAGTACGGCAAATAACAAATCAGATGTGCCCATTACAGTTTTAAAGAGTTCGGACTAAAAAATACCAGATTATTTTCCTTAAAAATACTGATACCCAACAACCAGTCCACAGCAATCAAGCACCAAGAGCCTCCGCTCCACTTTGGTTACAGACCAGATGATCTCAAATATCATGTTGAGAAAAAAACTAAGAAAAATCCCAATATTTACACTTGTGCTTTTAAAAAAAGTGGCATCTCTTTGACATAAGGGAACACAACGATTTATTTCTAGTTTAAATGAAATTCTTCAAGGTTCAACATAATTATTTCTTAGAAAGGTCGATGTGAAAATAAGCTGGTTACTGACATATAATTATGTACACACAGGTAGTTATATGGAGGAAACATTAGACTGGAATTTCTTGAAGATTCCATGAAAAGGTCCAATGATGTACTGTATTCATGAATCAATGGTTCTTGCAAAAGAAATCAGGAAAAATTATGGCACATTAGAAGTAGGTGTTGACAACCTTACGTATGTATTAAAGCTTAAAGAGCGTATGTTTTTGGACTGATGACACAGAATAGCACTAAACATGCACACTCTTCAAATGGAAATCATGGTACAAAATACAATTCATCTTGGTAAACTCATCTGCATTCCACTCACTGAATATAAATCATGTGTGTTAACCTTCAATCCAAATGATGCCTTTTTGCAATTCTTATATTTGAGATCAACCAGACTCTGTCCACTATCCATAAGTGTAACATCAAAACATCTGTAGTTGTAAAAGGAAAAAGTAGTGGTCTGTTGCCTTATTTACCAATCAGCAAAAATAAATTAAAAAATACAGTCACAAAAGTTCTATAGTTTTCGAGGTAGTAATAAGCACATTTCCATAATACATCCCTGGATAATAAAATAGCCTATGCTTTCACCACATTCGCAAACACACTCGGCACATTTAAACCACTAATACAGTATACCATAAAAAAAATATAATGGTCCTACATGAGATAAAAACTGACATGAACAAACACAAATGTCAGTTTAATTGCTAAACACACACAACACTCACACTTATGCAGTATTACTATTGGAACTTCTTACTCATGATATGTGATAATCCTAATCATGAATATGCACCACACAGCTTGATGATTGGTCCACTATTTCAAGGAACTGAATTAAACTGAACATCAGCAGTAGAACTATACTGTACACATTTCCGAAGTGAATTTCCCTTGCGTCGAGATACTTCACTCGGAATGGATCAAGTGAAACTTTCGGTTATTGCACAAATGGAACAAGTCTGGAGTAGTGAAAATAAAGCCTTCTAATTTTTCTGGTTTCATATGAGTTTGTTTCTGTTGTCGTAAACCTGACATCTCTGCCACCTGGCAAGCACGCACGCAAGCACACACACACACGCACACCTGAGGTAATCCGTTACAAGATTCAATTTACTTTTCTATTAATTTTTCAATGTTTTCTGGCACTGGCAATCTGCTGTGAGGCCACATTGGCAACAGAACACATGCTGCAAAGCCACAGCTCAGCAATAATACCTTGAGTCCAACATCACACAAAATATCACATAAGCAATTTAAAACACCTTCCCTTCTACCTGACCCTAAGCATTACCATCTTGATAAGTATCACGAAACACCATTATCCTAACACAGTCTCTTTTTACTATTCAGGCTTGATGTACCATATGTTACTTTCATTATTAGGGCGGATAAGCTACCTATCCTGCTACCCCAAATATGAAATCAAACAACATAAAAAAAGAAAGAAATTGAGACTCTTGCATTTGCGACTGTAAGTTAACACCTGGAGTTTCTACAAAAAACTACCTGTAAGGAACTTTTGGTGAAGTATAAAAAATCTTAATTCCATCATTCAAAGTTACTCAAATTTGCATTTGTAAACAATCAAGTTCTAACATCATCATTACTTACCTTAATAGTATGTTGACATTGTCACACTTACCAGCAACTCTGCATATCATCATAGTGACTGGAAAAATTCCAGGCGACACATACCTGCATTGCTGCCGTCATCAACCATTCACTGGATACATGGACTAGCTCAAATAAGGTTGAAGCCTTGCCATACCTTGATTTCAACAGACATGCATAATTCCTTTTACTCTTACTATTGGGCTCAACTCTCTTTCCGCTTTGTCCCAAGGCATAATGAGAAAGTGATCGTGTGTATATGACAATTACCTCATTAATTACCTGATGAATTTTTTTTTTTCTAAGAAAAATCTTTGCTTATGCACTTCACTAACAGAAGAAGTGCACTTACCCTACCTATACATACATTCATCTTGACCAAATTAACGTGAGCATACTTGTAAAACAAAAGTTATACTTTGCTAAACATGTCCACGCACAAATTCTGGGACTAGTATACAAAAGTTCTTCGATGTTTTCGATCATTTTGACATACCCCGATGAGATGCTTGTTTGACCATCAATGACGGATCAGTTTTTATTCAAGATTGGCCAATTTCAAAAATTAAACAGCACCGTGAAAGAATTTAACTGAAAATAAGCATAAATATTTACTGGCTTTCAATCCACCTGAAGTCTGAACACTGAAAACTGAAAGGCAATATTCCAGCCATGATTTTAACCTAACCTCACTTGAATCTGTAAATGATGAATAACAACAAAACTCCACAGAAGTATTCACAGATGGTAACCTCGTGTGTGCCAATGTCGTTGGCTTCTCTAGCATTCATCCTTATTATTATTATAATAAAGAAGGTTACTGAAGCCAGTGAGTCAAAGCTTCTCCAGTGTACTAATATCACTGTGAGATGAACTAGATTACAAAAGGATACTAAATTTATTCCTCCTAAACATGAACAGAACTTGAACCTGAATTCCAAAGACAGTTTACTGAAGGTTTATATATAAGGTATGTTCGTGACTACCAACCAATTCTGGACCATGTTCAGACCTTAGGCAGAGTGAAGCTCTTCTTTATAATAATACATACATAAGGCTCTAGCATAAGAATGGTTTTAATCATCATGCACAGTTGCAATTTCCATTAAATCATAAACTCTTTTATCACGATTGCAAAGTTTGTGCATTGAAGAACCCTTTCAATATGCTTCCAAGCAAACTCAAGGCAAGCTGTCAGTTGACACACAAGTACTGAATAAGCCTTCTGAAGTGAGTCTTCAATACAAAATAACAACTTCACATCATGAGAAAAACCTCCAATACTAGTGCCTTCAGATACATCTTGATTCACTAGACTTAAAAGATTATCTAACAGACAACAAGAGAATGAAATATTGAAAACAGTCAATATCTAAAAAGTTTTCACGGTGTTTTTCTTTGAGCAAAGACGGAAACAGTCGTCCTCTCATCTAGGCAGACTGAGGCATCGAACATCAAAACATGGGGATTTGAGAAGGTGAGTTTGAGGATACATATAATAATTCTGCCAAAACATGGGACATCAATTTCCAATCACTTCTGTGAGACAAGGTTTGTGATGCTTTGTGAGGACCATTTCTTCGTATACCATTAAATCTTCTCGGGGGTGCAAGATTATGAATGATCTCACCATACAGCCTACAATATCTGCGCCACCTTTCACAGGCTTTGTGTTTAACTTTTACATACAGATCTAAATTTGGGTGATGTCAACATTCAAAGCTACAATGATGTAAATTACCAGTTTGATAAAAACTGCATCTATGTAACAGATAATCTATCACAAATGACTCTAGAGATATTTTCTATTGTAATACACTGAGTATACATTATAATTACATCTTTTCACTGATATCAGTATACAAGTACACATCATTATGTGTATATACTACAGTACTGGAAAAAAAAATCCAAGAAAAAAAATAAACGGGGATAAACAATGGCTCTAACAATAAAGCAACAGCCATAACAAGTAATAAAATGGTTCTCACAAGACATCATGACACCTCCACCTCACCTAAAAGTTATATCACCCAGCTAGCATTATGTACATTCAAGATAATATATATGAATCAAGTTAATGCTTTGCAATTTTTGATAATGCAATCTAGGGTGATGATGAGAGATTGAAAAGTACAGTAACAGAAAAATATATATAACGACAGACACCGTACAGCTGTGGGCAGATGACTGAGGGCAATGTCCTTCAGCTATCCAATTTTATACCTGATAATTTGTGGATGAATTGACCCACAATACAAAGAACAGATAATTTATATATAAATGAATAAACTAAGTTATATCACGGCCACTACATGTACATCATGGAACTTTTTTCCTACTGAAATGGACATGGAACTTACTAGTAATAAAAACGCATGTAAATGTAAAAATATTCCCTGTGTATCTGATAAAACTGTCTCACAACGGCACATGATAAAATACATTTGCCAAAATCTTCGTTCAATTGCACTCAAACAATTAGTGCAGCATCTAACGAAACATTTTGGTTTTCCAGTTGTTACAGCATAGCGAGTAAACATCTGAATCACAAAAGAGCTCATTTTAACCAGCATTACATATAACACATGACAAACAAAAAATCAAAGCTTATCACTTACAATCAACTTGCAGATACTTTTCTCTCTTCAGTACATGCTATACTATTATAAAAAAACAAAAAATGTAAAAGTTTGTTATCACTTTCATCACTCAGCTACAGCAGTGAGTTCGACATACATGTGCACTACAAAGTCAAATCATTTCCACATGTATCACAATTCTCTTGAAGAAAAGAAGCTGCAAGAGATATTGAATAAACCATTGTACGGTATGATGTCTGAGCCTACAGCTACAGTCACTTGAAACATTTATTCAGAGATGACACACTTTGATCCTGGGGTGAACTCATATATCTATATATATATATATATGATGAGGCTTTATTTGGAGATGCAGAATAAAATGAGCCAATTATAATTCTTACATTTACCTTAATTATAACGTCTGATTCCTGAGGTAGAGAAGATACCGGTATGTGTGAAGGCGGAAGCCATGGAAGCGTCTGGAATATTACAATTCAATGAAAAAAACCTTGTGTAAACCGTTTCATGTTTTTGCTTCTAAATTTATAAAATGAACCATTCTGAAATGATATTAATCGTCCTTACACTATCTTGTTTTGGAAGATGCTCCTGAGGTTTACAAATTTCAGAATGCTGACAATAACAAAACTGAAGAAAATGGGCAAAAGTCTCTTCACAATCTATATTGTTTGAAAAAAATAAAAGCAAGTAACTTGCAATTTAAATCTCCGAACTCTGGGACACTGTGTTCATACGCTTACAATCACATGAAGGCTGTACTCCACATGAATTCACCATCCACTACATGCATACATCCATAGTTGGTCTATAAATATACAGTATATCCTGAATATAAATAGTACTAAATATGTACTCCATATACCATCTAGAACTATTACAAAAGTAAAATATTTATTGGAGAGTAAACAAATTCTTCAGCATGTATTTCAAACTCAAACTTACTGGTTGATTACTATTAACTAAAAGGGTACTTGCTGACATCTTCCATGGCCACCGCTTAGTTAACTATGGACTGGAACCTGCATGGCTTTCATAAAATGCAAAAAAAAAAAAAATCAATAATAATAAAAAGAAATGTCAATAACATAAGAAGCATCTGTAAAACCTACTTTGCATCAAATAATTATAATGTACTTTTTGGGATACACTGCATAATAATATTCATAAACATAGTCTCTACATTGAAACAGCAATTACACTGACGTACTGTACAGCATTGACGGAGGCCGATACTTTGCTTCCCAGCGGAAGCGATGCACAGAAAACTCCTGACTGGATACCTGATTATGACACTGTTTGTACTGAATGCATGACAAATGGAGAGACTTTTCTAAATTAAAAAAAAAAAAAATAAAGAAAATGTTAATAATAAAATATCAGGGTATGGGAAATAGCATATGAGGACCTGACTGACTGATTTCCAAGTTCAACCAGGAACTCTAGAGCAAATAAAATCTGAAGCATCCTTATCAAAACGTCATAAGAGGAGAGATACAAAATCTGTATATGCTATTTCCATTACTTTTAAAGGATTTGGCAAGGCATATGATTCGCTGCCTTAGAAAATTTACGAGCAAAATCTTGGAGCAGTCTCTCCTTGAATGACGAAAGAAATTCAGGCGGGTAGAAGGCGGTCATGGGGGTTCAGCAAGAATGTTTCTTTTTTCTTTTTTTCCCTATTGGTCACATAAAGGACACAGCAACCCTGTTGGCTAAAGAAATCACGTCAATCAGAAACATTACTGCCGCATTAAATTAGAAGTTACGGATGCAAAAGGGTTGCTGCTTGTCCCTGCCTTGATTCCTGAGCTTAAATGCGAGCCTGACAAACTTCAAAGAGGTGAGAAACAATGAAAGGAAAACTGTGCTTTAAAGTTAATATGTAAAAACTAATTAGCTTCGATGTTTGTCAAATATTTTCAATCGAGCAAATACTACTAAAAATGAAAATGCATATGGAACTTTTTACAAACTAATAGACATCAACTTCTCCTCAATTTTGACAACTTTAGGAAATCTTACAACCCACATGACTGAACCATTTACTTTGTGACAAAACAGACACCTGAAACCAAAGTCTTTCACAGCGACGAAAACTGAAACCTCCGAGACAAAATGCTCAAACATCAAGACATTTCAGCATCATGTTTTTCGTACCCCTTTACCCAAAGTAGGTTCATGTGGGTTTCAGCATATATCTCTGCTTAAGAATTTGACTACAGTATGAAGGTTAAAGTACTGATAGAAATTCTGAACAATAAGTTTTTCAGTAGCAATCAAAAAATCAAAAAATATATTTGCTTTTCTTATGTGGCTCACCCGCATTGTGGTGCTGAATGGGTGTGCAATGGGAGCGAAGGAGTGACGCTTGAGAATTCATACCTAGATCAGATCGTTACAAGGTTATAACCTGAGCAAACAAATCAGACCAAAATCCACCAATGTCAAAAAGAAAAACCACTGATTTCTTCTTCATGAAATAACCAACAACAGAAATCTTCAGTTACTGATATAGTTTATATATCTTTTACATGACAGAATGACTATTTCTTTTGAAGTTCAAAACAGCCTAAATATACAGTTCAGAATCTGACAATAATAAAACACTGAAAATTAATCTTTTGTGAACAGACATCGTTACATTAAATTTGTGAATGAATCTTTGTTCATCTATACTTTTTCTGAGAAAGGAAGAAATAAATTTATAGTGGATTAAGTTCTCTAGAATTTGGTCAGCTAACCTTTAATTTTAGTAGGCCTTCTGTATTTCAGTACTGGTGCATGCTTGGACAAACTTCATATATAAGATTTACTAACAACTTATATTTATTTCAAAAACAATGCATGACCCATCTGATAAATCAAGGGTAGAAGTATGTGATGTGAAAGTACACCAACACACATACAAACCACACAAGTACCGTAAGCAATTAATGATGGATTTCAAGTTTGACACTGACAACAGAATTAAAGTATTGTCTCCCAATCAAATGGTAACAAAGAATTTGTACGGGTGTGGCGTCAAATCCTCAATTCTAATTGATCTGCTTCGTCTCAACTGAACAAAGCAGACCATTGAAAAAAAAAAACTTTGTATGCTTGAAAAGCTAGAACCTACTTGCATGCATTGGCCATAAAACACTCTCATAATTACGGGGGGAAAAATACTGACAATAACTAGGGTCAGCAGTATGTCATCATCATCAACCTCCTGCGCTCCCATGCCAAAACCCTTTGAGACAGGTACAGTATTCCCTGATCAGGATGATAAAAACCCTTGTGACAAGAGCCCAGACACATAACACACCTGCCAACGAAGGTTCAGACAACGAGCAACACTGTTCCCATTGCGCGTTGTTACAAGCACGGTGTATGTATCTGGGCTTTCATACTGCATGAGAGTGCTGAAATAAAAACCCAAACTGTGATGCGGACTACGAAACAGAAAAGGTGATGAGTGGTGATGAGGTAAGAGGTTTGTACAGTAGTTTGAGCATTCTAAGATCCTCCAGGTTATTAGTATTATTATCTGCATTATCATTATTATTATTATCAATAATATACAAACAGTACCTACGTAGTGCTGTCAGTGTACTTGCTTCCTTCCTAACAGTATTGGAGTTAAAAACATTCCTGAAAGCCAGTTTCTGAGGTGGCTGTGGCACCAGACCTCCTCTAAGAGGTGCGGTTTGCTCGAGCATCAAGTTGTTTTTAGGGCGTCTTATCTCACTGCCTAGAAAAGACTTAACACTTGGCACTCCTCAACCCCATAAAGAGCTTCTGGACCACTTGAATCACATTTTTATAGAGAAAAATAAAAAGACGCTCATCAGAACCGCCTAAACACATGTCATTAGCGTGTCTCCCTGCAATATGAGGACAAGAAGAAATATGCATCACAGCACAACCACCAGACAACACTGGTGGGGATTAAGGGGGGGGAGGGAGGTGGTGGGTTAGCGCAGGACCAAGGCGCACACCACCTTCTTCTCAAGAGTGGCTAATATGACTGTCTAATGTTGTCCAAAACTTTGCGGAGTTCAGACTTGTAAACATAACCTCTATTTTCTGCAGAGCTGCATTCGATATGGAGGAGAATACATTCATTTAAGAATGTTGCACTGTATACTGTAATACAAATAAAACTTTCCCTATTGAGCCTCCACATTATGGCCTGTAATAAATTTTTGTCAGTGGCTGTGTTTACAAGCTACTACTGATATATAAAACTGAGGTAGAGCGTTGACTGTGAACCTGATGAACATACCTGCATGATCGGCGTAATATTAATAATTTATGATTATGTCCAAGTTGCCTATTTCGCTCAGGGGGCTAACAAAGTAAGGAAGGAATCACATTTTTTATAAGGTGCGATGACATAGGTGAGCCGTTGGGCCAAATTTCCTTATATATATTTTTTTTTTGTAGTTGTCAGTCTCCCGAGCAATCTAGACATCTGAAACACAACCTGTGTAATATGGGCAGGGCGCTTAGTCCCCCAGGTGTAGGATGTCAACCTAAGACCCGTACACTACTCTAATTAAGTAGTAGCCCACACCTGTACTTGAACCATGGCACCATTATCCACCTCTAAGTACTCCCTAAAGGACAAATTTTTATAATGATACTTGTTGAATACAATGACCTCTAGACATCTCTTATAATGTAGAATATATAAATGAAAACTTATACCATGATTAATGCTGTACCTATATCCTTGCAACTAATAGATAGGAGTTATTTCATTCCATATAGTGAGCATCATTTCATATCCTGGTAAGGATTGAGCGGTCCCATATATCCACTGCTGCTGCCACTGGTGAGGTTCCCAAGGTCGCCACTGTTACTGCCACCACCTGGCACCATTCCACTGGGGCCAGCTTCCGGAGCAGCAGTCACAGGGCCCTGGGGATTGGCAGCCTTCGAGCGCGGATGATACGAGTTTATGTGAGTCCAGAGGGAGTACTTGTTGCGGAAGACCTTGCGGCAATAGAGGCAGAGAGCCTCTTCCTGAGCCGAGTGTCTGATTTTCAGGTGCTTTTTAAGGTTGGCACGGTTGCTGATCAGCTTGTGGCACACCGGGCATGGACGAGCCTCATATGGATTATCCTCTGAAACAAGTACAGAAATCGTGTTATACAATGTATGCCTCTACAGTCTCCATTCAGAGTTTCTTTTAACTTCTTACACAAATTCAGAATTTCTTTCACTTCTTATCAAATACGTTTTTCTTTCCTTAAACAATTTAATGCTTAATACATTAGGACCATTAAACAGATGTATATGGACATTCACTGACTGCTACAATTGTCTGAAATTGTTAATTATAATGGTGGAATTACAAAAAGTGGTAGGCAGTCCCAAGGTTATGGCGGGGGTTCCGTTCCAGCGGCGTGCCGTAAGTCGGAAAAATGCAGTAACTCGAAACATCAGCTATTACGGTGCTTACAGCATAGTAATCTGAGTTACGGCACCTTAACTTTAGGGCCACGGCACAGCAACTTTGGAACATCAGCTGTAACCAGGAACTGATTTTTTGAATTAAAAAAAATGCCATAAGTGTGGAACTAGCGATGTTTCACAAGTGGTGGTATACTTCTATTATCCACTGGATAACCGTTGTAGTTTCAACACTAAGAAAGGCTACTGCTCTGATAACTACAACAGTAAGAGAGTATCAAAATTCTGCAGATGAAAATTAACATCATTCAACAAGAACTTTGATGTTAGTGTCATTCTACCTCTTAATATTCTCACCTCACTTTTCAGTTCCACACAATGCAATGTAAGAAAATCAATATGACCCAGTTATAATAGGTTTAGTAGCCAAAGCCAGTACATATATGTCTTCAACAAATGCACAATTATCAAATGGTTCACATGATTACGGAATCTGGAATACATGCACCAATCACTGCAAATGCACAGATCTCTGATAACTTTTAAGTTGAGAGAATGGTCAATTTAAAATCTCATAATAAGTTTGGGTTGTATGAATAGTCACCTTAAATTCACAATTGTACAAGAACCTGGAATTGTGAAAACAGGAACCAATAATATTTCCTGTACCATAAACCACCATTTTTATCATTTGAAGTAACAGCAAACGTTGACTGGTATCATATATCCACTGCTCAATTGATTTTCCCAAAGTAATGTACCCAAAAGTTATTCGCAACCCATAAATTATCAATTCATGTGTACGAATAAACAGGTGTTTATAGAATACAGTATGACCAAGAATTCACAAATTCCCTTATGTTCCCCACTGAAATGCTACTTCTTTTCTTTGTTTACACAAGCTTGTCAAATGCAATAAAATTTATGAAAGCATCGTACAAAAAACTGAAACAGCAACTACAAAGTAATCACACATCTTCAAAGTTAATATTTTTAACATGCTTTTGACAACATTACGGTAGAAATATTGTAGCAATTTAACCAAAGAGCTGAGCCCCATAAGATCCTCAACGGACTGGCCCAAAGAAGTAAAATATTGAATTGCATAAAGCATTTACAAATTCTCACACATGAAAGCTGGTGTAAATGCAACAGTCTGTCTTGAATAGCAAACACCCAGTCACTCTCATTAGAATTACAAGAGGCACACAGCTAAAGAATTCCTCTGTGTTAACAAACTGTAGGCTTAGTCAAACACTGTATGGTATTTACCTTCTTAAATGACAGTAAGGGGAGAAGGTAGAATATGGTAAGAATAAAAGTTCTCAATGAATAGAATATGCAGATGAGAAGACTGAAATACCATATCGTATGTAGAAATAAGGCACAATGTTTGTACCATTCCTTGCATAATCTTATAAAATAGAAAAGTTGCCATCAATCGTGATTCAAGGCTATGAGAATACCTCATATTTCCAATATATCAAAGAGAATCTGATATTTATCATTCTTTTCTTCCCATACACAGTTCTATCTAATCTGCCACTCAATATACCCTAATTTTATAAAGCATCTCTGTGACCTACCATACAGATTTCCATAAAGTTTACTGTGACCATTTTTTACATCCTTAACAATAAGGACCGCTGTAAAATCAGGTAAGACAAGACAGGTAGCTACTATTTACAAAAATATGCTAACGCTAATTCAAGAAAATATTATAGCAGGGTCCTAACTTGCTGCAGACAAGGGTCCTAATCACTGCATGAATGAGGATTAAGCCACTTTCCTAATCAATATCTATTGGGCTCAAGGCTAAAGCTACTATTTCCCTACTTGGCTGTCTTATCCTGAACTGTCCTAAAGCCTTTAGGATGGTTGCTTCGCTAGGTTTAATGTTATCTCACCTGGCTAGGCCTTGCTAGGAGAGGTAGAGGAGGAGATGGTGGTTATATGGGCTCGTACGTGCTGGCATTGTAGGGTCGCATTTTGCATCGCTTGACGTGATTTCGGAGATTGAAAGCCATCGATATGCGAACTCCGCAATATTGGCAATTTACAGGCTGTCGGGAGGGCCACCTTTTAGTGTCTTTCGGACTGCTGCCTGTCGACAAATTTAGTGCCATATCTGAAACAAGGCAAACAAGAGTAGTCAATGAAGAGGGAATAATAAGGATGGTGGGATCTAATTCTTAATTAACAGGATGCAAATATGGCAGGGGCTCTAGAATCCAGTGGAGTTCAGACTATGATGCATAGTTCAAGAGGGGAGGGCAGGGGGAAGGCTGAGGGCAGGACAGCTTTGAATAATTAGCTCATGACCAATATTGCTTGACTAATTATGTGTTGTTCTTCCCGAAATCAAAAGTACTGGAGTAAGGGGAAAGGAATCAGCTGGAAAAAATCTCTGTCCAGCGACAAGCACCTGATTCCGGAGATAATGTTGGGGCAAGATACGACATGACATTAGTTTCTGGAGGACTAGATTTAAATGACCATGCTTTGTGCTTTGCCACTAAGAAACGACATGACACGTGAACCCATATAATCACATCGGGGAGTAATAGGACACTAAGTGGAACTCTAAAGAACGAAATAAATAAAAAAATGGTGGCCACTCATTCAAACTGAAACGTCAATAATATGGAATGGAATCTCGTGCAAAACATCATCTACATGTACTTAGGTTAACTAAACCTAAAATCTACGATCTTCCGGGCAACTGGTGTACTGTACATGAAAAGTACAGATCCAGATTATACAGAAAAACGAAATTAAAAAAGCTAATAATTACCCTAACTACCAACGACTGACGAAAGTGCCGAAAATTCCAATGCCGTCAGTTTTCGGTGACGGAGAAGGTACATCCATAACACGCTTATATGGATCAAGTTTCGATATTCTTTTCCTTGTCCCCAAAATATGTCAAGTACTTACCTGTTCTGTCGCACAGTGCTGATATCAATCTGCTTTCTCACACGAAGACTTATGATCTGAAGAATGACTCCCACCTGCCCATCTCAATCACTTAAAATACAGAAGTGAAGTTTATCCACAAACTCATCACTCTTTTAAACCATTGTCAGATGAACTTTGAAAATACTGTACAGTATTAAATACACAGACAACAGCCATCAAAAGAACCTTACCTTATGCCATTACTAATGATGCAATACAAATTATCCCCTGGGTTTCAAGCAAAGGATAAACTTAATACGGTTGTGATCTGTTAGGTTTATACTGCACTCAAGAACTATTAATGTTTTGATTAACACCTGCAACATACAGGTGAATGAGTAAATTCTGTTGTGGTGTAAGTTTTCATACACTAACTTCTTCACATGAAAGCAAACATCCCTTTTCACTGCATCATAATGAACCCTTATACTACCATACATTACTAGCTGTCAAGGCGAATCTTATAAGCTCCCTACAATGGCTTATACACTTATCTTACACTTAGAACTACACTACTTTCACACCAGGTATTTTACAGTCTTGTCAAAATGACAATTCATTGTGACCAGTAGTCTCTGTAACCTGACTCTTCTCATAGTACTGTTTATCTAACCTGAATCCCTGTGTCTAACATCAATTACCATGAAGTCTCCTCTGTGTCTAACATTAATATGAAATATCCTGCGTGTCTACCCTTCTAAAGGTCATCCATCTTTAGTTTTCGTTTGCTTCAATTCTAACCTCTCAACTAGAAACAAATTCCCCAGGGAGTCCTTAGTATTCACAAGACCTGCAAGCAGTCAGTTCAAGATTCCAGAACAACGTCTAGTCTATTCTAAACTGTAGTGTACTGTGTTAGCTTTCTAAGTTTTGAATATTCCAAAAACAAGTTTTGTAATGTTATGTTATTATTACCTTTGTGAGTATCAGGCCAAATGCTGATTAACACTAATACTGTATTTTAAAAATAATTTACCCAGGCAAATGATTCATAATTCTACATACTCAAACAGGTAGTTTGAAGAATATGTTTATGAATGAGGGGGTGTGAACTGGAGCAGGACAAAGTTAGGCAATGCCTACAGTGTGCAACACAAGGCACACTATAAGCAGTAACCTTCTGTAGGGGCTGACTGTAGAATTTATGGTACTCCTCGACATTTCTTAGCTGGGTATTCACTACAATTATTTTGCTAAGTCTCCTACAGGTCTTCAGCATTAAAATGTTAAGTGGTTTCTTTAGTTTTCCTGACCCTAATGCACCTGAATACCTTAGTTAATCATGTTGTCGGCAAGTGTCTTTTCATTTTCATTATCTTCCAACTACTCATTTCAGGAATTTAAAGAACAGAAACCAAACCACACTGAGTTTATACTATTCCATAAAAGATCACTACCATGACCTCTCAAGACTCACCAGATTTCTTCCTATTTGTTACTTAATTCATTTCCTTGCATTTTAAGAATTTGTTCCTCTGTTTATCAATGACTCTTCCTCCTACACAATTTTTTGCCTTTTCCATATTTATCCAGCCAATTTACCGAATCTGCTTAGTTGTAAATGAATACAAACAATGTATAAGAACCAGGCTCTCTCTCTCTCTCTCTCTCTCTCATAGTTTATTTTATTTAAAGCATACCGAATATGATTTGGGCAAAATAGTCTAAATTTTTATAAAAAATAAAACAATAAATAAATAATAATTTTAAGAAAATAAAGAACAGGGTGCAGATTACAATTTGGAATATCATTCAAGTAAATTTGTTCACTACTACTCTATAAGTTATTTTTCATAAATGAAGACAGTTTAGGTCTTACTGTGAACTTTTCAGCATTACAGTGTATTTTCTTTTTAAATGTGCAGGAACTTTTTGAATTTTTACTGCAGGAATTTCCTTTGTATTTCTACAATAAACATGCAATCTAATTTCCCAAATGAATTTTCACCACATAACAAAAATACTACTGCCTATTGTTTAAGTATATTATCATCATAATCACTATTCCTTGAGGTAAAATGATCTGTTTCGAATGATGAAGACCTTCAATGAAGTATTAAAAACAATATACTGTATTCTTCTATGTATAGGACAATTTCATAATCCTTTAACTTTCCAGTTCCGTTTAGTACCTCTGAGATCAGAATTGTGTTTCAGCTGAAATGTTCCCTTATTAGGGATAACAGTCTTCTACAAAACCCCCTTATTTAATTTATCTATACCTGCCCTACCAAAGTACCCTGAAGAACACAAAATAATTAGGTCAGAAAGTAATTTCAGCCTGTCCCCTTTTTTTAGTTTCTGATTAAGAAAGTACTGCAACAATGCTTGACTGGACTGATTTGGAATTACCCACTGGAAAGTCCTAAATGTAGAAACTACTATGTGAATTATAATTTGAAAAAACAGAAGGTGCTGAATAAGACCACAGATTCAAATCTATGGACATTTTTTGGGTTCACCTGAGGAATTTGCATCTAAGTGGTATGGGAGAATGAGAGAAAAAACTAAGTTCAAGACTTTGACCAGCCACTGAGAGAAGGCCTTATGGTATATTGCAAGGCAGCCCTGCCCCATCCCACAACCATGAACTATTATCTGAAAACATTCGTATTTTTCCATTTCTCCAGAACTGCATGAATTGTACAGGCATTGCATTTGCTAATTCATGATACTTTAAAAAAATACCTAATACTGCACCTGAGAATGATACTTTATCGAGTTCAAAATGGATTAGATCACAACGAAAATTGATACCAAGATAATGAAGGAGCCACCACACCAAGTGTGCTCATGAAGCTGTTTACACTGGTACATATTTCAATCAATACAGGGAAATTAAAATTGGAAAGGAGGATACAGTAGTATGAATTGAAGGCATCAAGTAGTGGTAGCAGAGAATGAGGAAATTAATAACACTGAAGAATGATACCAAACACAGAATATTAAGAATATTAGAACTTTCTCACAATGAGAAAAACTAAGAGGAATAAAGATCAATTAATTTAGCTGTAAGTGTACAGATATTGGAGTCAGTAAACGAGAAATTATGCTAAAGGTCTAAAATAGGTAATGGGTAATTGGAGGACAGCTAAGGTTTTGGTGTGATATGCAAACCTTTACTCATATGGCATTTAAATTTTGTTGCCAAGAAAAGTAATTTGAAGCCTTCAATTTACATAGAAAAAGGATGGCATGTAAGCCTCCCTTGAAGTCAAGCACTAATAATCAGTTTAAAAATTGGCTTATGAGCCAACCCAATGTTGTTGGGTTAGTCCATTTAGGCATTTTTAATTTATTGGCATACAAGGAAACAAGGGTCTGGCAGTCAGGTCAATTCCCTCATTCCATTTTCATCCCTTAAAAGAGACCCCACTGTTTACTGGGTTGGCCCTTCCAAGAGAGCAAATACCTGCCAAAGCAGGTATTGTCTTCTACAATTTCTCGTTAAAAAAAATTCTGACTCAGACAGTAAACAAGCATGAACTCTTATACACTCCTTAGGCTGCCTCTGCATAAATTATCCTCCTTCAATTATTCAAGTACGGGTACCTTTCACTATCTTCCCAAAAGGCATCAAATGAGTCACAAAGCTACAGAAGAAATCCCCTATTTGTCACATCAAAGGCATCAATTCTCAGGTTAAAGTCACTGAAGATTTACTTATGCAGTGGAAATCGTTAAGGTATTAATGAAAATGATCAAAACAATTCCTTGATCTGCTTTCACATGACCTAAGAGGAAAAAAAATTGAAACCTTCAAGAGTTCCATAAAGTGGGAAATTTTTTAATAAGGATAAAATTGCAGTCACAATTTCATCCTTACTAGGATCCTCTGGGTGCCTCCTGCTGACGGGGAAAATTACAAGAGCTGTTCTTGCAGACACCCTTTTACTTTGTTTTAGACTTCAAGATCCTGGCATAGTTGGATCCATGCTTTTAAATTCAGATGGATAACTGATTACCCAATGGCATTTTTCCTTCAATTTCTGTGTTAAAGTACAACACAGATCATCTCTGTCCCAGGAATATGCAAAAGGTGTAAGCACTGTATGATATGACCCACATTCAATCAAGAGGCTTCTAAACCACTGGCAAGCAGATAAATGCAGTCTCAATAAGGTTCTTGCTCAAAAGAACCCATACATAACAGTTCTGAAAAATATTCATCACAAGATCCAGGTCAATAACCTAATCAGCTACACATGAAGTGGTATGAAACTATAAACAAATTTGCTCTTTTTCACCTACATAACATAAACTTAGGAATGTCTATCAGCTAACTTTAAAACACTCACTCAAGAGTGATAGGTTTCAAAAGATCTCTCGATATCTTGCTTCATTCCAAACAACCAAAAATTTTCAATCAGAGATTCTGCAGTCTGGCCACATTATCATATTAAAGTCTTACATTTTTCTGATTAATGGCTGCATAGTCCTTATACAGTATCTATTTTTGCCATACTAAATTTCTCCGTAGTCCACAACTGGCTCAACTATATTCATGGATGTACATCCTTACCAGATATTCTGGTTTAAGGGTGATATCTTTACTAATAATCATTTGAAACTTTTTTTTTATATATACTTAAACATATGCCAAACCTCAAGTCTATCTCATAATGCTCAAAAGTTATGGCCACAGTCAAATCCCTACTTGACCTATGATCTTGAAATATGAACTTGACCATGAAGTTACTTTGCACATGAACATCACTAGTGAATTATAGATGCAAACTATGCAGTCTATATCTCTTAATATTAAAAAAAGATGGCCTAGATTAAACTTATATTTAAACTTTGACCACTCCCATCATCTAAAATTTATTCTGTTCTTGCCAGTCAACAGGCCCACCTTCAGCAAAATTCTACTAGAAGTCCAACCATAACTTTCTGGGTAATTATGTTACAAAACAGTTAAATAAACCCCCCAAAAACAACCTTATCAGAAATAAAAATAATGCAATATCAACCAAGCTTCAGATCTAACCAATACGTCTAACTATTACCCATTCCACATCCCTTTTGGCTTTATCAACAACTTTATTCTTGTTTTTCATCTTCTACTAAAGGTCTGAAAATTATTGCCCTTTCAGTCATCAGATTAATAAGGATCCACATATCCTTCCTTCTGCCTCCAATTCATGGGCACTGCCCATTGTCACCTGATCCTAGCTATACAACATTCATAATCTTGACCAAGGAAGGGGTAATAAAGAACAAAACCTGCCATATGAACAAAGTCCACACTTGAAAGTAACCTTTTTAAAAAATAGTGATTTCATTCAAGAATAAGTCTTGTGTTTATACAAAATGACACTCAAGAGTCTAGTCAGCAATCATTATGTTACCAGCTCCACCCATGCCCCATCCATCTTTGACCAATACAGTATCAATACAGTACCAGAGTTTCATTACCTTCCCACTGCAGAGACTTGTTATCAGCCATATTCTTAAACCTGTTCACAATGTCTGCTCTCATTAAATACATTAAAATTCTCAAATATTAAGAACTTAGTTCATATGATACACAAGATTGCATTCCCATTTTGTGGAATACACAAATTGACAGGGTCTTTAGACTATGAAAATAACATCCATTTCTCAGGACAGCCAAGTAACAACTTCAACATTATATCCATTCTTTGTAGCCTTTTCTTTTGCTAGATTAATTCTTTAGCTCTGTTTTGACTAAACATATAGCCAAGTTTCTTCCAGTTATTACATACTTCCACTTTCACTTCCAGCTTATTGGTTCTGCAAGACTGGTGAGGTGACACAGTCATATCACTAATCTTAGAAGTCGTCTTTTTTTTTTTTTTTTTACTGTCAATCTATTGGAAAGCCTTCCTGGCTATATTATGGACTTCAATCCTCAGTTTGAGAGGCTGCATTGATACCCAAAAATGCTTGGCTCCTTTTTCATAGCTCACCTTCAGCTTAACTCCTAAGTTTCAGAGCACAGAAAGACAACAGTCAAAATCATTTTTCTTATAAGTGGGTTGTTTCATCACATTCACATTAACTGTGTACAGTATATGCCTAATATTGTGGTCAACATGTTCCCAGGACCACTCGTCTACTATCTATCTGACAGGTATATGTTAACAAACAATCTTATTTTTCATGGTTCTGCAGTGTTGTCAACAGCCCTGCCGCCATTCTGCAAGTGCTTTCTTCATGATTGCTTTCTAACAATTGTTACTAGTATATTTTCCATTTAAAATCGTCCTTTCTTTTTCCCTGAACACTCCTTGCCTGTTTGCTGTGCTCTTAGGGATCGAACCAGCAGTCCTGGCTGCTTCCAGACACTCAGCACTTTGTGGTGTGTACAGGACGATGATCAAAGCAACTCGGTACATGAATTCTGTGTCAAAAAGGTCAGCTGATGCTGCTGCTTCTTCGATATTTATTTTCCAAAGTCACCAATCCTCATATGATATCTTCTCTCTATCAGCATCCTGGCCAGTGTTATGGGCATGAAATGACAACTGGTGGAACAGGGACACATACAAAATGTGGGCTAGCTATGGTTGAGGGTATACCTTGGTACATGGTCACAGGTCCCGCATGGTCTGACTAAATTACTATGTGAGAAGGAAGATAGCGCACCTAATTAAATACCAGCCATGCAGTCATGGCTAGTATGACAAATGGCTATTAGTTAATACACATCTGAATCATCAGATGGGAAAAGTGTGGTAAGATTACCTTCTTCTATTGCCTGGTAAACAGAAGAATGATAATTCTGAGAACATCCTGACTACAATACCAGGCATATATTTTATTAATGGACTTTTATAGAAACACTTTTGTTATAAAAACTTAATTAGGACTGTAGTACCTTTCAAATTACAAATACAATCAGTGTTCAATGTTAAATTATATATGCATGTTCTGAGTTACAATAAAAAAATTCTTAATTGCTGTCATGTTACAATAGGGCTTTCATGGTTTATCTTTTGCATATTGTATGTCATAATTAACAAGAAAGTGCTTTCCATCCCCGGTTCCCTCTACATCGTTATTGTTATTATTGCTGACTTAACATTTTTAACATTCATAGGCGTGGCCCGAAGGGTTGGTTTTATACAAATAAATTGGAACTTATGTAATACATTGTAACTATAAAAATTTAAAGAACGGATAAACTAAAATAGTTGGATATTTAGATAGAGTTGCCATGCACAATGTGTTTCCCAGACTTTTACTGTATTTGTTGTTTATAACTGAAAACTGGAAAACTACATTCAAGATGTTCAACTTATTTATTCTGCATTCAGGACTGGATTATTTGGGTTACGGATCAAATAACAAATAGGTACGAGCGTGACCAACGTGAAGATGTGATAAAACTACTTCGAAGTGGAGCTTTCCACCCTCTATATTGAAGAACCGAAAGAGTATAATGAATGAAGAGAAGACAGACCCTTTTTCATCACTGAATTTTCAAGGCAAGATTTATTTTCCTTTTAACAAAGAACAGGGTTTGCTATCCTCTCCAACCCACCCACCAACAGTACAACTTGAGGAGGAGTCATTTCCAAAATAACAGGCAGTCCCTGGTTAGCGGTGGTGGGTTCCGTTCCCGACAGAGCACCGCTCACCGAAAATCGGTGACAATAACACCAATATACCACCTAACGGTGCCGCTAACTGGATATTGGCGGCGATAAACTGCTTACCAACGCCGAAAATCTGGTTAATGGTGTCGTTAGCCAGGCACCATGACACCGAAATGCAGTTAACTGATGCCACCAGTAAGCGGGGACTGCCTGTATTCAATCCAGCACATGCAAGAATTTCTCAGAACTTAAAATACAAGAGAAAACAGAAACCAATCAAAAAACTAAATTTCACTTTATTATGAGGAATAGTTGTGTTAATGGCTAAAAACAAACATGGTAGAACGAAAGCATGTGCACGCTAGCGTAAGACATATACACAAAAACGAAAAAAAATCCTGAAGAAAGCTTAAACAACTGGTTAAATTAATAAATATATACTTTAAATTTATAATATTCACTCATAAATTAAAAGTATTTACAATATATTCGACTTGGAAGCATAATGAATGTGAGACTTAACAATTAAGTTACTTGATATATTTTATTGTACAACTTAATGTGATTTTATACTTTTACTCTTAACCATTTACAGACATTACACAATTCATCTCAAGAGAAGTTTTAAATAACATATTTATTTTGTTTGTAGAGACAACAGTTACAAAACATTACTTTACAAAAGCACCGTCCTTTGTTACAGACGTGACAGGGTCTGGTATGGCAATGTTTAAAGCAACAATTGCGTGATGCTGACTGCAAATGTTCTGAGATTTACTCCTCCCTACACAAGCAAGAGAAAGCAAAAAAAATTGGGATAGAGATAAAGTGGTCTGACACAAGCAAACAGGAGTAAACAGTACAGCTCAGTACTGTGGCATCAAACTCTCTGTATCTTAAACCACTGATCACCGTAGTGACCACAATATATATTCTCCTAACCAAATAAATTATGGATAATAATTACAGTTTACAAAATACATAGTTGGGTCTGATTACAGTTAGTTCTGCAGTGTATTTTAATGCAAAATGCCGTGCTGTGCATCGCCGGAAAATTAAAAACACTTGTGACCTTAGCTCTTATCCATTTTACAAAAATTCGTCACTGCTTTTTTTCAGCAAGACTCAGAAACGTAAACAATTCAGTCTCATCTTCTAACTTTTCTGAAATGGCCATGATTCTTGTACCTAAAGAGTCTGCTTTATATGACTGTTGTAACTACAGTAATGTCTTATGCTGAAAGGACATGCAGATTCAACCAAAAGCTTGTCACTTCCAAACAACTTTTTGAACTATCTTGAAAACATATCGGAGCTCTTCAGTCAACTCTCTGTGACTGTTCACTATGCATTTACAATACACTGCAGCAAACTTGATGCACATGTAAACAAACTGTATATTATTTAAATTATCTAAGTAAAAATTTTGGCCTTAAGTAGAACGATACATTTTTGGTAACTTTCCTTCCAACTGTACAAATGATACATCTTTTTGCGATTCCAAAGCAGCCAAATATTACTAGCCATAACCAGGTTAAATCATAAAACATAAACAAAATGTCTAAAAAATAAATATCTAACTTTCCTGGTCACTGTATGAATCGGAAGCTCACAAAGTTGCGTCCTGATTTAGAAAATATAATTAACTAAAATTTTTACTTCTGTACAAATTTACAGCTGATAACAATCACTAAACATAACTGTCATTATTTTTGTTACGTAACTCAACAGAACGCTTCCGCAACTGAGAGAGAGAGAGAGAGAGAGAGAGAGAAATTACTTTTTATTCCTATCACTTTCTGTAAAAATTTTTGTAACTTTATGAAACAGAGACTTTGAATGACCACAGCTGTACTTATTCGGATGCAACTGCCGGGAATACAAATTTTCCGAGAGAACCCCTAACTCTAAACAGGATATGAATTTTTAAGCTATATGATACAATAAATAAAAAATAATTTATCACAGATATTTAGATTCTAAGAACTATTAAAACCAGAAGGCCCCAATACAGCATATATAACAATATAACAATTAATTATGTACAAGCTAAAAAAAAACTAACTTATCTGAGTTTCATTCAAATGAATCCACACACTCATTCAACGCTGGCATTTCTTAAAAAACAAAATGATAAAAGTGATCATTGTATTGGCTGTTGGTAGCAGACTTGCATAAAAAGTTTTACTGACACCATAAAGAAACCAATATATTTTATCTTCACTGAAATGATTTTGTCATACAAGGTTCGTCGTCTGACTCAGCAAACACTTTTGTTACAGTCAATATGTTATGTCGAGAATTTTCCAAACAGTAAATGCATTAAGCTTTCCTTCATGTTTGTAGCTCCTAAATGTGCACCTTAACTGTACAATAATGGGAAACTGTATGAAAATAAGAAACTTAAGCATCTAAAGACCATGCCTCTATTTCTTCCAACTGTGACAAATCATTAATGAACTGTACATTGCTAATCTGATTGATTCCTTCAAAACCAATTGGACCAAGAATGCAAAACCAGAATTGTACTGAGCTTTAATATCATCACCTCCCACATAGCTGGCCCAAAGGATTTGTTTTTTTATGAACTATACTGGATGTTACTTAATATATTGCAACTCCTATAAAACTGGATAATGGGATAAATTGAAAACTGAACATTGACAAATTTTTTTCCAAAGACTTGTTTCTGATACAAGATATATGTTCTCGGTTTAACGCTGGATAATCACTAGATATATGTTTGACTGTAGTGTTGTTACTAGGGTATAATCAAACCTATTGTTAGAATACTATCATTATTATTATTGTTATTATTAAAATAGTTTAACCAGACCACTGAGCTGACTATCAGCTCTCATAGGGCTGGCCTGTTAGAATACTAACCATGCAAGCACAGATTATGCATTAAAGAACCTACATCCTCTGAAAGGAGTCTGATCCTTTGGGGAAAATCAAGAATTCCTAACGAGTGCCTTTGATTAACTTGATATTTCTTCCAGCAATGACATCAACTAGGTGGACGGCGAAACAATATTGCTATATTTTCTATCAGAAATATAAATTGCAAAGGTTGGAGAACATGCACCATTATTTCCTACCCTATCACAACCACATGAAGATCTATCTAGGGAAGCACTTTAGTGGCAGATGGACCATTAATGAACTGTAAATTGCTAATCTGAATGAATCCTTCAAAACCAATTGGACCAAGAATGCAAAACCAGAATTGTTTCTGGCCTTCCAAAAGGGTCTACTGTCCTCTACTGTTAATGTCATGCTTTCTCACTGGGCTTATATGGACTTGAACTGGCTGGGGTCAAGTTCACGCTTATGTTAAAAGATTTGTTTTTACATATCAACTATACCTAGCTTGCAGAAAAGTTTAACAGTGCATTTTAATATTTCAGCTAGAGTTTATTTCATGCAACCATCTGCTTCAAAGGGTATTAATAATAATGAGTTTAACCTATGCATCACTGTCTGACAACTGGAATGACGAATGTGCTCTCGTGCGATGCATTTATGACTAAATCAAGAACAAGTCACCTGAGAGGAACATTACAGAAAGCAGTTTCATCAAGAATTTATTGCAAAAAGCTAACATACCTATTTCAGAACCTGTCACTGAGTACGTAGCAGTAGTATGCAGCACCCTTATTCTAGCACCACTTGCAATGGAAAGTTAACTTCAAGATGTGCGATGGCATGAAACACTGCCTGTAACTATCTACTAAACAGCTAGTCACTTGTACTTTGTGCAGAAAAGTCAACCAAAACCTATACATGAGAGAGTGGGAATCTGAAAAAACTTTCTGTAGTCCATAATACGCAGAGCACCAATGCCCGCCCCAAAGTTTAGACTAGCCAACGCAAGAAGAGTCGTCACAACCAATCTTTTCCTTCAACAACTGAGGGGCAGCATAAAACTGATCTTGAAAAGTGAAAGTGTGTGTTTCATAATTGTTGAATGTCAAGATGTTTGTAGCTTCCCTACTTAGTGATGTGAATCTCCGCCTGCTCTCAGCTTGGTAGTCAAGCAGAAAATAAGCTTCTGGAATTTGCCATACGTATTTTTTCTAGTGATACCCCCTTTGTCTGTATGACTGTTTTCAACCAGTAGTTTCAACTCTTGATAAACTGAAGAGCACAAACTGCTACAGCACAACAATCTATAATGTACAAGATGTATAATAATACTAAAACAAATGACACAATATGAATCTATACATTTTCTTCAACAAACAGAAATACTATGCTGAAAACATGCAGATTGAATGTAATGACCTAAAAACAGTTGCAATATATTTGGAGACATCGTATGAAAAAATTCTTTGAGATTTCTTTGTAGATACAGTATTGCATTTTTTTTTATTTTGCCCAGTAGAGTTGTTTCATAATTATCATGGACATTACTGTACAACCCAGTATAGTTTACAATGAGCTACTGAATATACTCATATGACATGAAGTGATGTACCTTGTAATTAAATATTCCCACAACAGATAAAGCACCAGCACTTTACAGAAAATGCACATTCTTGGAATCACAACTAGGAAATGGGAGCTGTGCTGTACACGAGGATGCTTATGTGAGCATTACAAAATCAGTGTTCTATGTTTCCACTGGTTGTCTAATTCTTCAATAACATTGAAACTTTTTCACTCCTCCAACTAATAAACATACACGAGTAATTTGTAAGCCTTCAATTAAGAGATCATCTACCTACAGTACGCTGGTAAAAGTTATATATTAAAGTAAATTCTGGTACAAAATTAAAAAAATAAATACTCTTATAACAATCTGAAATTAACAAACTGAATGAACATAAATAATAATTGCACATGCACTGAGGTTTGGATATAACATCAAATAAAATGTTCTACGTCATGCACTCTTCTGTAAGTTATTCTGTACCATAATTTTTCTTGTAATAATCAAAGATTAAACGTCTACACACACGCACAAACGCAGGCACACAACTAGACCAACAAGGCTTGGAAGCATCTATGATCACACCTACACAATAGCACCCTGACTTATGCTATGGGAAATCATTAACCTGATGCTAAAAATTAGGTAAATAATACTGTCTTTGGAACCATGGTCTAATCAAAACATTCTGCATATGTATATATGGCAATTTCACTGGAATAAAATCTAAAAACGTCGATGCACGTTTTGCAATACACGACCAACTGGAAGTATTGGAGAGAGATCTTGTGAGGAAAATGCTAATGATGCTATAATTAGTGAAGATAATAACCTTATGTGTAAATAATATATATTTCCTCTAAAATGGAGGTACGAACCATAGGTCATCATCTTCCGGGTTAAATCATTCCCAATTCAAATGCAGTCACACTATGAATACTCTAAGATAACTTTACAGTTCAACAGTTCAGAAAACTTGTACAAAGTTTTCAACAATAAAATAAGAAGCACATAAATATCTAAAATATCAACAGGATTTTACTGTCCATACAGAACCTTTAACTACAGGGGAAAAAAAAAAACATACTGACATTAAGGTCCATATTGCAGTAGCAATACAATTGTACAGGTTGTCTTGACACAGTATGGAGACACTGCACAACACAGCAAGGATAGTTCACGTACTTCAAGCCGAGCGTTAACTAGGGTCCAACGTTTACATCAACTTTCAAAGAAATAAAAACGAAATCTCTAACAACCATTCACAAATGTCAAGTTTCCTAACGATTTCCCAGTGAAATCTTGGTCGTCACCACTCTTAACCACTTGGAACATTCTAGTCTTATAAATGTTTCAGAGCACAAGACGAAATGGCCTCTGGTGACAAGGGCAGCTGGAGTTTACAGTTTACACAATCCACACACCACATACACTAATGTCAATGTTGAAAACATTTTCTTACAGATATCTTCCAGAGACTCTACGCACCGACCGAGGCGGCTGGCAAGAACACTAGTAAACTTCTGCAGCTACAGATCACGTGAGAAGCATGCACCAGCACTACTAGCATAAGCAGAAATAAGCAAAGCTTTCCAAAAGAATGCCAGGCAAAAAAGACTAAGCGCTAAGAGGATACCTAGACAGGCAGATACAATAATAACCTGAAAAAAGAAAAGTTCCCAACACCAAACATCAAATGTGAACAAAATACTCGGAAATAATGTCTGATTAGATTAAAGATCCATTGGTTTTTGTTCAACTCACCCGCCCCTCTTTTTCGTTTGTTTTTCAGAGTTCATGACGAACCATGCGTCACTCAGAATTCAGTAAAACCCTCAAGAAATTCCTGATGAAATGTATGGAGGCATACTCTCACTCTCTCTCTCTCTCTCTCTCTCTCTCATACATACACAGACATACACACACACCCACACTGTTTGCTTAAAACCCTACCTGGATTGAGAAGATATTCAAGCTTGTTTACGTCCAAAAAGACATGAATTGTACTTTTAAAGAGGAGTTTAACATTTGATGTGATTTTCTTATAACTATTTAACAGTTTGTCTAAAATTCTGCCAAAAAAAATTAAAAGATTTGGAGATCCTCATTCAATATTTCTACAATTACTGTTAAGGCTATTTTACTCTCTGGAATACCTGTACAGTATCCTTCATTCTTGAGCAGTTATGAGATCACTTTTTAAATATTAGTAAATATTTTTATAGGGTAATTATTACAAACATGTTTGACATTTAATGCCTATATATTACCAATTCTAAACATCTAATTGCAATCAATTAAAATCATCATTTCCCCAAAATACTGATGTACGCCAGATACGGCAAACTATTCCAAAGATTCAAGAGAAAGTATTTCTAGAGCTGAGAGTTATAGCACAGTAAATAAAAACGCAAGGAAACCAAATTATCAAAACAATCTATACAGGAAAAGCTAAATAACTTTACGCGTAACTTTGTCTAGGAATTTAATTAGTCAATTGCATGCCTTCGGTAACAGCAGTTTTTAATGAATATTTAAAAAATGATTACTTTTTTTACCATGAAAATGAAAAATTACCCCACCAAAGAAAAACGAAGAATTAAGACCGTTCTTGAAATATATTTCTGTGCCTTGGTAGAGAATACCAATCATACAAGCTCTTATATCACTGGATATGCCAGTTTTCTATGACAAAATAACTACAGTATTCACAGCAAGCTCAACCTGCATACTCAGTTGAAGACCACATTCTCATGAGGTATGGCAACATGTGGAAAATGCACACACACACACATTCAGTCTTACGTTTCTTGTGTAGCACAGACATCTGATGTCCCAAAGACAGTCAATAGTACTACATACATACCAAATTGACATAAAAATTTACGAACTGATGCAAAGTGCAAGGAGCACAACAGAGATTCAATTAAGTAAAAAGAAAAACTAGCTTGGAAAACAGTATCTAAAATATTTCTACAGTATATACTACATATTCTTATCAAGAAAAAATGTAATCTTAACAGAAAAACATGACAAGATGCATTCATACGTCATGACTTAAACATCAGGTAAGTGACATTTATCAATCAGTAAACGAGAATATACTGCAAGGTACTTTTAATTGTTGTTTTACAGGCTAAACTGTCACTTAGCACTCGTTATTTCAACTTTGCTATAAGCTCCATACTGGCCATCTTTTGGAATAATATCCTTGAGTTTGATGTGATCACCGTTGTTCCCCTCCTTAAAAGGACTCAATCAGAGGCAATATTTCTGACCACTGAATTGTCATGGTGAACTAAAACAATTATAATCCTTCCGAAACATATACTCTGTGATCTTAATTACATTCTTTTCTCAACAGGTGTCATTTTGCCTGCTGTTTAACCAATCTAGTATATTGTAGTGAGTACCTCCTCATCCTAAATGATGTTTAATACCTACAGAATCAACAAATCCAAGCACTTAATAGTTGGAGATTCAGTCCCTGGAAGACTCATAGGACAATTATTTATTTCCATCTACTGGTAAGCAATGGATGTCTTCTTTATATATGTTCTTTGCTTTTTATTTATGTGCTTCACTCAGTTCATGTGTCAGGTTTATTGCGTCCTTTAGTAGTTGAAATGCAATTTTCCTTTGCTTTCTGGGGGGGATAGGGGGATTACCATAATGCAAAGCTAAGTAGAATCACTAAAAGCACCTTGCCCTCTGGCTTAAAATAAATAAATAAACCTGTGATGAGCTACACATAAGGATAATAGTAAACCACCAGATCACAAAAAGTTATTCTAAATATTTGTATTTAAGATAAGCTATGTTACACTATCAGCAACATCAACAGCTAATGCCTAAATATCAGTTTCCCGGTGCTACCATGAAAAATGAATGGACTGAATCTTTTGAGCAAAGACTAACCTAATAACCTTACTGTTACAATGTTAGCCAAAGTAGCGATGAGAGAACGCTAAAAAGCCCTACTACAGGAACCTACGATATTGGACGTGAGGATATCATATTTTCCAGTACTTTGTATTCTTCAGTTTTCTTTTGCCCAAATTCATTTCAAGATTTGGTTAACCCAAACTTTATTATCATTCAGAAATATTAAAAAGTTAACCAGCCTAATGTTGTCTTGTATAAAACAAATAAATCATCAAAAATCTTTTGAGCAAAAAATAAAAATGCTGGTACGTTTCTCTGTGTCTCATGTAAAAAGTTGGAGTACTTCTTAATCTTCATATTTCACAGGAATCTTTAAGCTAATTGATCTTCGTGTTCTTTGAAATACGTTCCCCATATGGGATATTATTGTTATTTTCTGCTTTCACTGAAGACTATAAATACAATTCAAGATATTATTTAAAAACTAAATTTATTTGTAATATCTCTTGCACTCACTGTAGAAGTGTACTACAATCAGTTTTAGTCAATAATATTTGATTTTCTCAAGAGATAAACAAATGACAATCATGTGGTCTTGGTACCAAAATTTTTACTGTATTCAAACTGAGATTCCTACAACTAATAATTGAGTAAGGGAACTGCACAGCCATTTCTATTTATTTAATATAAAAGTACTTTGTTTATTCATCTGCAATTCTGTCCCCTTTACCAGAGAAGATTCACCTTGAAAACTGCTAAAACTTACAACCCAAGTGACATTATAAACAATTTAACTCGACACTGAAAAAAGTTTAATTTTAACACCATCATCAATAAGAAAAACTCATAACTAAAAATATTTAGTCTCAGCTGAACCTGAAATTCCCAATCTTCCTTATTTACCATCACATCTAGAAATTTTAAAATTCTTTCTTAAAAAAAGAGAATTCTTTTTTCTAATAAAAGTTCCAAGGTTTGTAAATCTTCACGTTACAAAAAGTGGAGACCCCAACTGACCTGGCTAGAGAGAGAGAGAGAGAGAGAGAGAGAGAGAGAGAGAGAGAGAGAGAGAGAGAGAGAGAGAGAGAGAGAGAGAGAGAGAGAGAGAGACTCCATATTTCCTTGAAAGTTTTAAAGGTTTAGAATGTGAAAACCTACACAGTAATCAAGGCAACATTCTTCAATAAAGCTGAATAATTCGATAACACTTTAATATAAGGTACCATCTTAAGCTTTCCACATGTATCCTATGAAAATATAAATTATATATAAAAAAATTACTTTGAAAAAATCGCACTATAAAATAAAAACAAAGCAAAAATTACCACTTTTTCACGATGCCTCAATTTTACAGAATTCTCTACAAATGTACCTATTACTGTACATATAAATAATAACTTTATTTGGCAATATATCAACCCATATAACTACTTGAGAAATAGGGAATACCTAGGTTAATGTTATTTACTGTAAGTTCGGCTTCCATATCTTTTATCTCTGTCATTTTTAAAGCATCACGATCAGTGACTGAGCCAAGCTTCTATCTATGCATCAAAGTGATGATTAACTGAGAAGTTCTGTCAGGTAAATCTTTCAGGGAAAGATTTCTCACAAACTGAGAAACAAGAACTGAGGAAGTGCTTCAGAACCGGCCAAATTTCCCTTCCCCGTGATGGAAAAAAAATTAGATCAGCAAATCATAACCAGCATCCATCCCGCCCTTTCCTGACTCCCACCAACCTAGCCTACTTCAGAGATGACAGCCAAGCCATAGTCAAAATTTGCTGGTTGAGAACAAGAGTTCATTTCTTAACCAAGTGATACCCACTGGAAGTACTTTCATGCCTATTGCCTGAAACAAACTGATTATTGATTTTTGAAGGCACTGTCTTTCTAAATTGGTTGTGTTGCCTACCCCTACAAGATTTCTGAGAACTAACACAATATCCTAAATATTGTTTGTTAAAATTTTGATTTCAGGACCAGACACTTCTAATTTTGTTCCTACACAAACAAGATCTTCCTAACTGATGCAGTTCAATATTCTTTTAGCCTAAAACTGTTACAGACTTTCCTTGTAATCTAAAAGACTTTAATACAAGTAGCCATTAGATAATTGTAATTCTTTTAATTTGAAAAATGTAATTCTTCTTGTTAAAATGTTTCAACAGCCAACACATTCCATTTTCCTACTGATGATGTTCAACAGGACTTTTATACACAGTACCAGTCTTGGGGTGCTGTAACAATGGATTTTTATAACTGCTACATGACAGAAAAGCACATTACAGTGTAACATTTGGCATAAATTTTCAACATTGATCTTAGCCTTCAAGAAATCCCAAGAATTACATCCAAACCTGCTGGTCTTTCACTTGGTTTACAGTCCCTTTCCCTGCGGGAAATCTATTTGAATCATCTACTCTAAAATCCACTTCTAATATTTTTCTATCCCGGTAAGCCATTTCCCAAAACAGCACAAATTTGCAGCAAACACCAGATGTTCTAAATAGCTCATTCATCCCTTACAGTAATCCAGAAATGAGCAAAACTGAGACCATGTTTGAAATGTGAATTTCCCGTCAAACTGTTACCAGACTTTTCATGCCCCATTTACCTTAGAACGTTACCCAAATACAGCAAACTTTTTACAACAATGTCATAAAAATATTTGACAATCACTGATCTGTGATGACAAATTTTTAAAATATACAAGTCCTCGGCCTATCAAAATTATCGAAGCTGGTTTCATTAACATGCACTCCCTGTTGTTAAAAACAGTTGACTAACCCTTGAAGCCTTCCAGTTTACTAGATTCTGCTTTATGGGTACCAATAGTATCCCTGACTTTGTACTGTTCACTTTGTAGCTTTTTCTGTATCCCTGACTTTGTACTGTTCACTTTGTAGTTTTTTCTGTCTTCCAAATTAACCTGGGAAAAATACAGACAGAATTAAGGAAGACTTAACATACTTTTCTTATGAATGTGAAAATATAAAAATAAAATTTTTCACCCTTCTACGAGACTTCTAGATCACGAATGAATTTAATATTCTCTGTCTACCTATCAAAATAAGGTTTCTACGCATTACTGATTACAAAAATATAAAAACCTAAATGTTACTAGTTTTTACATTTTCATGACAATTTCATAAAGGTCAATTTAAGAGGCTTGACAATAATCTGGCTATCCACCCTAAAACAGCTAATATTCATGTCATACTGATACCAACGAACTTTCTAACCTATTCTTACCAACAAATTAAACAATAGCCTATGCAATGTAAGGTCATAAATACTCTATGAATAATGGTGTTCTGAATTTTACATTAGATTTTTGCTGAACTTCTAATCTCTGTACGGTAAATAGTTTTTAATACAGTACTTTTTTAAATACTGATCTGTTACCATTTCCCCAAAGCCTTACCTTCGACTGTTTGCAATCACAAGGGATAATACTTGCAGTGAAAAATTAAGTACAATAACAAGCAACACTAAAGTATGACTAAAAAATGACTACAGACTACTGTACTCGAAATGAATTTCTCAAAATACTTCAGAGATCTTTTGTACACTTCAGTCATAAACATTTACACAAATCCCAATCAACAACCTCATCCTACTGATGTTTCATAAGAGTCCCAGATGAAGAGGAAAATACATACCAAGAGTCCCTCCAGTTTCTTAATCTCAATGCTCCAGTTACCGAGTATGCACACTGCACTAAACACCACAATACGGAAGATGATAATTTGGCTCCTACAAGAAAGCTCTACATAATTTCCTTTACAAAAGATATGCAGTGAAGACAAGGGATGAAGATTCAATGCTACCAAATGTCCTGAGTAACCATGAAGATGTTAAAACTACAAATGTGAAGAATATACAAGCAGTTACATTCAAGAATGGACCAATGAGATGTGAATGGCGTAGAGTGCTAAGGAGGCAGAGGTCGGAGACTAAAATGCAGGGAAATGATGATGATGATGAAGACGCACATGGCGGCATGGAGAAGAAACTGCAACAAGCTGAGGGTACGGAGGACAGCCAACAAATCCAGCAACATCCTTGATGGAGAAATACTTGGTGATCACACCACGAAGGATGGGAACGAGAGGTCCGCAACGTTCACCAGGAAAGCAAATAATTACAAAGAGATCGGAAAGTATGGTGTGTGTGGTGGAAGACGACAGATCTGGGAAAAAGTGCGAAGGAATGGGATGTTAATAACAACAACAAGAGATTCCCGCCACCGTGCCGGACGTGCTGGCCGGCGTGCCCCCACTGAGCAAGGCTGCAGCCGCCTTTACGTTACCGTTACGAGTGCTCGTTATGGGCCACCTCAAGGTGCTTCTTGAGATCAGTTCTTATGTCAAACCATTGAGGGCAATAAAAACAAGGCACCTGGTCGGAGACACTATGGACCAGGCCAACGTGGTATTTTAGTGCAGCTATGGTGGAGTAGCGCTTGCCGCAGTGGGGGCAGTCGCGGGGGCCAGCGTAGCGCGGCCGACCAACTTTCACCGTCAGCTGGGTACCTGCAACAAGACCACCGCCCTTAGTCGACCACTCCTCACACACACACATCATCCAATTACCTTAACCTTCAGGTCTTTTCCTGTGAAGTTCTTTTCGTTCATTATTTAAACATGCAACATACCCAGCCAAGGGTTACAGAACATTCAGAAAAGCTGTGTCCTCCAAAATAATAATAATAAAAAAAAAAAACTAAAAGAGTTAATATTTACTTAGTACTGTACCTGAAGCAAAACTTAACTCATTCTACAACAACTAAAATCATTTATATTTTAGCATTCACAAAATCTGGTTCTCCTTGGAACACTGCGGCTAAAGATGTGCTCTTTGAAACTTTAATTATGTAATTTTACTGTCTTAAGTTGGCAAGCAGAAAAAAAAAAAAAAAACAGAAACAAAAAGGGAAGCAGACTAGATTAACAGGAACAGGACCTAAATATTAAAAAATGGGAAAAACAGCAATAAATCAATAAAGACAACAATAAAGCAAAACAATAAAATAACAAGCATAAAATAAAATAGCCACAACTATAATCATTACCATTACACTACAATTGAACACTGAAGCTGAGGTCTTAGCAAATTAAAGGGATACCTTGCAGAGTCTTTGCAAACCTTCAAAACAACTAGGATGTTCGTTTTCGTTACCTGGTCACCCTCGTCAGTAAATTTGGGGATACTGTACTTTCAAAGAAAAAAGATAATCTAGACAATATGACTTTGTCAATGTCTACAAATTAGTCACAAGACAGAATAAAAAGCCTGTGGTTCGACTACAGTTTATGAAAGTACTGTTGGGGAAGAGATATTAAATGAACTCCATGATAAATTTTTCGAACAAAATATGCATAAGCAAAAACTATTAAAGATGTTTTTACTGATACTGCAGTAATGTTTTCAGTCATTATGCAACATATGTGCAATGCTAGGATGACAATGCATTTCAATCAAAACTTCATAGAGAGATTCACTCAACCATCATTTTCTTCACTCTGTACTATAATAAAAAATATTGTCAACTCTTTCCCCATCCATGATAACCAACCGACCTCCCAGAGGAAGGTAAAAGGACCCCTTGAACTGATTCTAAAGAGGGAAGAAAACTTTCCACCACTAAAATAATCATGATTGTAGCTAAAAATTTTGTTAAATGGTGTAAGGACCATGGAGAGTATCACCACCATTGATCAAGATTTAATGTTTAGCTTCCCATCTGGCCCAATTACGGGTTAGATACTGTTAGGACATGAGAATCCCATGAATCATCCCTAATTAATCATGACAGGCATAATTACAATTCTTTTATATGTGAAGAAAATAAGTTAGTTGTATTCTACACTGAGAATGGTCCCAACATGAAGGTTTCTCTAAGGGTATGTCATGACTTCCATTGCAAACCCGTCAATATCAATGCAGACAGAATCGACTGTTCAAAAATTATGTTCAAAATCCAACACCTTTTTAATGATCATCTTTCCCACAATGCTAGAATCATTGCTTTAAAAGATGAGTAAGGATGCAGAAATGATCTTCCATCATGAAATATAATTAAGATATAAAACCTGAAATTTTTTCAGTTTATGTGATTATCTAGTACCCAAGGCTGCTCATAAGCATAAACAGTCTCTGTATTACATATGAATTCATTTACAGACACTTCATTTTCAATTTCAGTTCAAACAGTCAACCAAACACTTTGTGATTCCATTCTCTCAACTTTTCTTTTATTCTTTCTCCATTCACATACATTTTTAATATTTCCAATGGTACTTTTGCAACATTTCATTACCGTACAGTTTTAGTTTCCTTTGAGTAATGTTCAAAACTCTGCTATATTCATCAGTTTTCAATTTTCTGAGCATCTTGGAAATATCTAGTACAGCTTCACTACAAAGAATAAATTTTTTCCAACTTAAGGCACTCAGAATAAATTTTCCCATGGGTCTTGTAATAATAACCTAATATAGGTACTGTACAGGAATTCATCATAATCTCCCTAGGCAATGAGGGAGTTTTAAAAGAAGAGAACCATGTCCTTCCCAGCCCCTTCCACCGTAAAGTCTCCAACATTCATGTTTTGCTCAGAGGAACACTGAACTTGGGCAGGCAGCCTTAATGGTGGGATTTTTTTGTTCTTTTTATTAATGTAGGGGGAAATGTAATACCTTGTACCAATGAGTTCTGCAGTCACAACAAAGTACTGAATTAGAATAGCTAGAGAAGAGTGATGTCTCTAATCAGCAAAATCACAGTACTGGTTAGAAACTGTGCCCCAAAAGAAGCAACAGTTCTTCAAGTGGTCATGTTGTTTCTGCCGATTCAACTTCTACCTCACTTTAATTCAAGTTTCTCAGATCTTAAGCTTTACTTGTTGCAGATGTTGTGTGTTTTAGTTTTTGCATAAAATTATTATCCTGACTGCAAAGACATGTTGTCCCACTGACTAGTACCAAAAATCTCTCGACTCCCTTCGCTACAGAACTATGGGACTACCTTCTCAGCAGCGCTACATATGTGGTTGGTCATCATTTCGCCAGACTGCACTGCTACTCAGGTACATGTACCATAGTTTCAATTTCCTGAGGTTTCTTGAATACTGCTTATGTATGGATATACGTAATGTATTTGTCAATTCATCTTTCTATATTATTTTCTGGTGTACAGTATTTTTCTTTTTTTTATATACTTATGAGAAATCTATTCAGTTACAGTTTACCACCTTATCTAATAATTCTGTTGCCTAATCCGTATGATTACGTACATTAAGTTGACCATGGGTACCCACTTCTGTGGAATCTTAATCAGCAAGTTTTTTATTACTGCTTTCTCTTCTACCTGTGTTAAATTTCACAGTCCTGGGATATCCAAATATATTTCTATATTTTTTTGTTCAAATAATATTTATATTTATTCTAATTACTATTCAGGATCTCATTATCCAAAGTCTTCTTGTTAAATATAAACACATACTATACCTGTATACTTCTCAAGTTGTCAATTAACTTATATCATCAACATTATTACTACACGATTTACCAACCCTATTGCTATCAAAACAACTTGTGCAGTACCAGCAATAAACAAACAATATGAACACCCCGTTACGTGGTTTATTTACTTCTTGCAAACCCTTGTATACAGCTGACTGAAATGTTATGCACATGAATAAGTTATGAAATACTGATACAAGATTGCATTCTCTGGCAGTGCAGGCAAAATGGATTCATAAAATCAAGGGCCCAGGAAACTCCTCTTTGTAGTTAGTGAATACATTAGTAAAATGATGCAATAATTAAGGCCTTGCTACGCTGCATATTGCATTACATTTGCAACTACACGATAGGGTGTATTAAAGAGTGGAGGCATAAAGTCTATAGCAACACTGTTTGGCAATGAATTACTTCTTTCTTGCTTTCTCGTCACCCACCAGCTTGCCAACAACATGTGATTGTTTGTTTTGACAATTTAGGCGATTCCCAACTTCCATTATTAAATTAAAAGGTCTAAAAAACATCAGCAAGCAAGTTTCGTATCCCAAACTTGATGTCAAGAATATCTAAATCAAGTAAAGTATATGTACGACTATAAAAAGTTTGAAGTACTTGTACTGCAATAAAACTTGTGTTACTCAATCTGTCAACTGCCACACACAGTACTGCATTGTGTTGCCAAACAGCAGTAGGAGGCATTCAGGTGCACATGACCCTAAAGAATAAAATAAAATCACAATTTCATCCAGTGATATTGCCTTTTCACCTAATACTGTACCTACATTTCCTCGGTAGCCAACCTGAATATAAAATTAAGAGCATACAGCATAGCTGTTGCCAAGCTTCCTACGCCTAATGCTTACAACCTTAAAAGGACTAAACTAACTTTCAATCTAAATGTGACGGTACACATTTTACTGATATCATACCTCTTTTGCCAGGCTCAGAGTTCTTCATGAAAATGGTAAGAATAAAAAAGCATATTTGCACTGTGACACTGTTTATTATTGATGAGTCTGAGAGCTCCCTGCAATGACCGCGGGGCCTGAGTACACAGCAAGCATCTGCTGAGGGTTCGAGGGGTTGGGGGGTTATGGTAGGGAGGGCTGGAAATTTAAAAAAAAAAAATTACAGTCTGATAGTTAGTTAAGGGGAAACGGGAGCATATATATATATACTGCAAATATATATACCAGGGATTCCTCGACGTTAGCAAACTGGGGTCTACAAAAATTGCTGCTTACAAAAGTGTGTTTCCGTGTACACGACAATTAGTCGGGCACCAACAGTGGTCTCTCTCTGATGCGCCATAACTTTATATATCACTATTCGCATTTTTTGAGTCGTGTCCCCGAGTCACGGCTGCCAGCAATTTCATTCATGGTCGCAGCCGTACGGGGGGACCTTGCAAATAGCTTTTGTAAAAGAAAAGGAAAGAATTACATGGCTGTATCAGAGACATACTACTGTCTGCTTACTAACCAGACGTGCACAGGCGCATTTCAACGCACTCTTTTTAAAAAGTCTGTCCAAAATCAAAACCTGCTAGGCTTAAACATTTTTGGGTCTTGTACTCACTGTTATCAAAATTTCTGAATATACTTTCAATATTACAAATTTTCTGTTACAAATATGATATGAATGTCTGACAAAAATATATTTACAGTACTGTATAATAACTCTTTATGGGCCCTATTCACTCGTCGAGAAGGAAGACAAAAACACATTAATGCTCAACACGAGTCAAATGATCATACAAATTTTGGAAGCCTTTTAAGACTTAGTTCGTAGGCCTACTTCTGGAGATTCCTACACACATTTTGATCTAGTATTGAGCACCTATCACTAAGGGACACACAAGAAGAAGATAAAAACACAGGGATTATACTGTGATGTAATTCCATTAGATTTTTGCATGTTTTTTATCCAACCAAAGTTTGTTCAAAGGACTAAACCACAAGGGGATAAACTTGAAAAGAGGGTTAGCCTTTCCTGAAGCCAGTACAAGTACAAAATTTGTTACAACAGAGCTATCAAGAGCAATTGACTTTAAAATGTTCCCTTTTCTTCTTATTGCAAAATGCAAGACATTTTTAATCCTTCCAACTCCTTAAAGTGATTTAAACTTAATCATCTATAAAGCAGATGCAAATATTTGGAAAGATAAATTACGAGAATTATCAATGAGAGACTAAGCAAGATGGTAAGTTAAAAGTAGTTGGATTATTTTCAAAGACCTAATGACCACCACAGTATTCTCCCTATGTTTCATCTGGTTGGTCAATTGGCAACTTGCACAATACAGTGACAACATTTTTTGCTAGAGCTCAAATATTTCTTATGCCAAATTACATCTTTTAAAAACCTTAAAAAACCAGTGAAAATTTAACCCTTTTCAGAGCATCCCTCTATGAATGAATGAATGACTGAGTTCTAAACACCCATGTTGTCACCCATACTGACAATCTCTATGAATGACAAGCAGGTCCATCTTGTAGTCAGGCCAGACTATAAACATGGTCATCCGTCTTACCGACTACACCCAACCTTTGTCCAGTCAAACTTTGCCTATGACCAACCACTTGGTAAAAGGAAGAACTATGACATTTTCCAGAAGATGCAGGAAAGGAATAAGACTCAAGGCAAACCACTGGATTGCCACTCGACAAAATGAAGACCTTGGAACCGAAACAAATCAATTTTCAGTTGCTGTTAATTCTGAATTTCAACGACTTTCAAAGTCCAAATATTTTAGTGATTGTCTTTATTAAAGAATTTTAAATATAATGATGTTATTCCTCTAAACATCAATAAAGATCTTTACCTCACAAATCAGCAAACTGAAGCTTTTTTATCTATGTAAAAGTTTACAACAATAACATTGTGGTAATTAGTGGCTTTACCTTGAGTGTAACAGTAGTAGTTTGGCATGGCCACAATATGAAAATAAAAAGGGCATTTAGGTTCAGGTACAAAAAAAATTGGGTATTATTCCTTGGCACAAATTCCTTAGAAGCCTTTGGCTCAAGAAAGACACATCTAAATTCATTAATAAATAAGAAATATATCACATCAAAATGTCTTTCACTACATTACATTACTTCTCACAGTCCCTGCTCACCACCAAAACCAGCCCATCCTTCAAAATTTGCACAGTCATACTGGTATCCACAGAATCAATTGTCATTACTTGAACCAATTACAATGCCTTTGATGAGCTTGGTAGTACTGGCATCGGCTACAATAATCTCTCTCACTCTTCCTTTCAGGACAGAGCGATGTGACGAATGAGGTAAAATATTGATCACCTTGGCATTCAGTTTGGTTTCAATTTTTTCGTCCTGAAGGCAATTTTGTCAAAAATTTAAAGGACCTTCTTTTACATTACTTCAAAGTCAAACATTCCATTCGCAAACCGAAATCGAATGCCAAGCTGATCAAACACAGCACGAAATGCTAGTACAAGTGGCAGAGCTTCGGAAGGAGAGGCCGGCATGGAACGGTGAGCTGGGGGGGTCGGTCGGTACATCAGATGCTTGCAAAACTCGAGACACTGAAGACATGTAACTAAATCTATATTCACATAAAACATCCAATATTGTTAAAACTAACATTATGACAAAAAATTTGTACATGCGTCAAGACAGATGCTGAAATTGACATTTAGCAATTTAAAAAAAAAAATCAGCCAAAAAATATCTGAAATATAGCATATGAAACTACAAGTCACTTGATCTAATTCTAGAGCCCTTATTGCCTTTGGAGCAAGGGGGAGGAGGAGTCCAAACTAGAGTTTTGTGACACAGCGTGCCACGTTATCCCTGAATAAAAATAGCACAGGCCTTGTGTTTGACCTCCATCAGTACTGTACTTGTCCCCTGACACTTCTAGTCTAGTTACACTGAAAACCATTTAAGCTCTTGAAACTCAAAATGCCAACATATCAGCATCCATCGCATCAAAAAATAAAGAGGTCAAAATGTAGCAATTGCATGGAGCTAAGCTTGTAGCACAGTGTTAAATCAGTTTGTACTATGGATAGCCAGCTTTCTTTGGGCAGGCTGCAGCAGCAGTTCTCCAATTTTCCCTTTGAACTCTGTGATTTCACACTACTGTGACTCTCTTCGAACTTCCTGATACTTCTCAAGGTTAGGAGGTTCACTCCTTCCAGTTTTTACAGCCTCTTACAACTTGTCCGATATAAGAGCACCATTGCTATGTTTCAAATTGATTCTTGTATGACAAGTTAACATCTCCCCAGGCAAAACAGTCCCTCAGCAGTTCATCATGTCTGTTTGTATCTACAATGAAAGTATGTGTAGCCTTTTTTTCTGCTAACAGAATAACTAACTAGAAGCTGTATACAAAAAACATTGAGCAAAATGCCAAATATCGACATAAACAGACAAATTATTTACGGGTGATGTTGACAATGTCCCTAGTGGAAGATAAAGGTATCCCATGAAAGTCATGTCACTAAACATTACTAACAACACATACAAATGTATGATTAAACATAATATACGGCAAAGAAATTGTAAAAGAAAAAATCCAGCAATTGTACAAAATGTAAAAGAAAATCAGTAAAAAAAAAAAAAGTTAGCTTGGATCACCTAAACAAAGAACCTATGTAAAATCTTCCAAACACAAATCTTCCTCTTGTAAAACTGTCACTAAATCCTCCCCATACAATTTCTGTTCGCTCCCTTTCCAGAAGTTGTTGAAGTCACAGTAATAAAATCACAGGTTTCAATGCCTGGAGTTTGTTTTCCTGCAGCCAGCCTTACGTACACCAATGAGAAATATGTCTTTATAAATATCAATAAACATAATTACAGTAATGATACACATCTGAGAAATATAGACTCTGAAAATAAAAAACCTGTACATATGCTTGGGCAGGCAACAAGGGGGAGAGAGATACTCAACTGAAGGTTCACCTCCCACACACATACAAATAAGAAAAAATAGTCAAAGAAATGGCGGGGGGGAAAACCACCAAGAAAATTTATGTCTTGCCCAAAGCTATCAGCGGCATTCTCTCCCTCCCTTGTTATTGTTAACCTGCCGAAGCACTTTGGTAACCTGTATTAGGACCTGTAAAATTTGCTGTGGCTATGTCGCGCTCCCTCCGAGGAGAGAACACTTTCCCTGGATTGTGAGGTGAGTTGAGTGTTACTGAGGCTGAGCAAGAGACAGCGAAGGTCACAATGGAGGCATTACGTTGTGGGGCCTTTTTAGCAGTTGAAAATATTCTCTCAATCTTGATTATTATGCAACACATCTAAAAAGCATTTCTATCTTTGAAATAAAACGAGTCAACATGATTTGCCGAGAATCAAGCAGCACCCATACGTACCCTGGATTTGTCATTCGATATGAACAGTTGTACTTTTTATGTATTTACTTAAATCTTGGGGTGGGGTCAATATATGAAATATATTCTTTAAGTGGATTACAGTATATGAAAATAATTAAAACATCCACTAATAGGCTAATCTCGGAAAATTCACCCTGACAAAGGCACTTGGACAACACCTTGCGTAGCCCAGTCAGTCGAGTCCACAATAACACTTGTTTCTTCGTGGAGAAACTCATTCAGCATCGTCAAAATATTTCGTCAAATTCTTGTATTCCACTCACTGCTGCTGCTGCTAAGACAGACTCTAAAAACCAGCCATTAATCAAAGTCAATTTACAAAGGCATGGGTTCAACTCTTGCCAACAACTGCTAAGGGCAAATCAATAATGCCCATTGTGATTCACTCCCTCCTGCCCGGCTTGGGTATAATTAACAACCTGATGAGCAACCTGATTGATTTGGTATGGGCTTTGATGAAGGATTCACTATTAAACTTATGGCTACAGTGGTAGGCAGTGCTATAACCCAGCTGCCTGCGTCCCAGGCAGCGAAGCGATGCTTCAACAATCACTGGGGGCTTCTGAGGAAAAAGCAGGCAGGGCTGCACTATACACAGCCTGACCACATCTACTGAATGCTTTCACAACTGGAGTACAGTGCTCAAATTTGCAACAAACCATCAACAAGCTTCTACATGAATGACACTTCCAAACAATTTTGTGCCTCGGGAGTCAAGCTAGCCGGTGACAATTTGTTCACTGTATTCTTTTGCGAATCATCTTGGCTACTTTCCTTACATTAAGCACAAAGTTATGAGGTGGGATGGGGGCTGGGCAACAAGTGATGCGCTAGCATTGTGTAACAACTAGCTGCGTGGGGGGAGGGGGCTGTAACAGAGTGGCTCTATGTGGATAAATATACAATGCTTTCCATGAAGATCGTCCCTTTTTCTTAAGATTTTTCACATCTAAACTTACTGTATATCAGTGCTGTTACCTGAGGGTTGTATGTAAAAAACAAATAAGATAGAAAAATGAACAAAACTTTCCAGACGGCTTTATCAGCCTCTGGACCCCTTACATTAAGTTACTAGAGAAAACTTATACTATTTAATATTTTACCAATCTACTTAAACTTGAGGTATTTGAAAATCACCTGGACAGACAGGAAGTTGTCCAATATTCCCAATCGATCAATGGCAGATGGGATTTAAAATCAATACAGCACAATCTAAACCCTTAAAAGTCTTCATATTCTTAATTAAGTAGATTGAAAAGGGCACTTTTCATTACAATAACAGCAGAGAGGAAAAGCCGAATACTTATCTTTATGAAGAAAGAATTCCTCGTACTCATTAAAACTGGGTAAACTTTCATCTTTACAAAGGACCTAAGGCTCTGCAACATGACTCAAAGCAACAGAGTAAAGTGACAGACTTGTGCAAGTGTCCAAGTCCTACTCAAACGTTTCCTTTGGTCAAACATCAGATACAATAAAGTTCGAAACTGCATGGAAGGCATTGCAGTACAGTTCTATGAAGAATAACAAAAATGAAAACCAACATGACTGACTGTAACAGGTGCAGAAAAAACCACGAAACATTCCTTAGCATTAAACCACTCGTCATCATCTTTCAAAGAAAAGCAACGCAAGATTAAACTTCAAAAACGTATAAATAAAGTGGGATGGCGTAAAAGTTAGAATCCTGGGAGCTAAGAATTGCACAAATTGCGATTTTGAAAAGCTTGAAATATGGGGGGGCAAAAATTTTCAGATAATCATAATAACCTTATGCTTCAAGAAGACCTCCACAATATAACATTAAACCTATGTCAACAAACTACAGCGCTAAAGGAAGCTGAGGTTCAAATTCATATTACAACAAAAATATACCAAAATAAAATAAATATAACTTAAATTCATAATACTATAATGAGTGCACCGATACTTCAGCGCACCCGATTAATACGTAAATCCTTACCAAGTACTCCACCTTAAACCTTTATCATAAGTACCAGACACCACACATAAGGACATAAGGAATCTTTTAACATTACACATACACGAGACACAATATACACAAATTGGCACAAAAAATGGGTACTTCTACACCCAATTTTTCTTCTTTTTTAAATAAATTACATATAAAAAAAATAAAGGAGAATCACAAAAATATTTTCCAACCAAATACTTCCTTCAGAAATATTATATATTACTAGGGGCCAAGACTGAACATCCCTTGGAGCACAAGCCTTATTAAGTACGTTGTCATTCTCCAGTATGAAAAGACAGTTCCAAAAAGGCTGTCGACCGCATGCAGTCTTTGACGCACACCTAAAACAGCCTAATATAACCCTGTGTCACTTGCCTCGACGATTTTCAACCGTCTCGGCAATTGAGGCTAAAATAATATACTCTATTATTTTAATTATAATCTTAAAATATTAGATATATAGTATACCTTCTCTAAACATCTAATACCCAAGGATACTGAATGCTCAGCAATATAAATCTGCGAGAACTTCTTAAAAGGGGAAATTTCTTAGCCAGCTAACAATCCTGTTCTATCCCCATCACAAGATTTAACAGTAATTTGCAATTATACTGAGGGGAAAACCACACACCCTTAACCAATAGAATCTACGAATGGATGCTCCAAGAGATGGCCAACCTTGGTGATATGGAAACAAGAGACACAGTGAGGGATTGAGGGTTAGGATTGGCCCACCCACCACCACCACCAAAACTGCTACAGACACCACTGGTACGCAGCGAGGAACCAGGCTACCGGCAGTGAGCCACGGGGGCCTTTTCGGCCTGTGTCTGACTGCAAGGCGCTGTCGCCACGCCAGTACAGGGCGCAGCAAAGGAGGTGGCTGGTGTCCTGGCGCAACCCTTTTGAGCAATGGGTAACACTGGGAAAATGAGCGTATCATGCAAAATCGCTGTACAGTCCTCGTCCTCACTGATTGTTCATCACATATTTGTCATTCCAGAATTCATTGGAATGTCTCCAATTCAAAGAGAGCTTCACGTCAATACCTCCTCTCGTGGGGAATGGGACAACAGAAGTGGATCAAGAGGAGATATATGATGCCTATTACAACATCTGCTGCAGCACATTATCCAAAGATCTTGTATATGAAACACACAAAACACCACCTGCCTTCAAGAAGATAACAAAATTCCCAGAAATATATAAAGTCTACATACTATATAAATAAATTTAAACTTCAAAAAATGTATAAAAACTCAATGGCTTTCAAAATGTAAAAGATAAAGGTAATTTCATTGTAAAAAATCGACTAGCTCTACCATACTATGGAGTGCATAGGCATATTATCATATTTTACATACAATAAAATAGCACTTAATGAGAACACTTAATTTAGCATACTACATAGTACACCTCTATTTCTGATCTTATTCCCTTTCACAAAGAGTACAGTACATACCAAAACCATCTTTAACATTACCCATCAGAGATGCCTCCAATGTTGATGATGATGATACATGTAATTCATCTACAAGATATGCACTCTTTACGTCCCTGATCTGTGATAGTCGTGCGCGCGCGGATCGTGTCCCTACGACACAAAAACTGAAGTAACTTACAAATTAAAAGGTTAAAGCTTCGAATCGACACAGGGTTCTGGTTTGTTCCGCTTCAACTTAATGTAACTACGAGAGAAAGAAGAACCATAAAAATTGGGGCATCATGCAATGGAAAGTCTTGCAGGAAGAGGAGGACCAGGAGAAAGTATTTCAGTGACTTTGTGAAAAAAAAAAAAAAATTAAAAGTAAGATCCTGGTTAGCATATTTTTCACTGTGTCTTTTGTAAGTAAATACGAAAGAGTGAATAAAAAACTGCTATTAAAATCTGACATGTAACAGTCAAACAAGACAAGAATAGAAGAGAGATACTGAGCTACAATAATTTTTAAACAATATGAAAAGGTACACAGTGAAAATTAACAATTAACTTCCCAACAGAATATTTAAGAAATCTCTGATAGTAAAATAAGGGGTGATTAATCCTACTACAGTATATATATGGAGGATATAGCTAAATTTCACAATATAATTCCCTGATAAACGACAGCTTTCGCCGTCTTTTCGCCAGTTAATTCTGAACAAGCCCTGCACCCATCAGAAGCTGAAACAGGCGCCCACACGACCATCACACGAGACAGGGACTAACAAAGCCGTACGAGAGCCATTCATCTTAATCATTACGCTACGCTTGTCATGGAAATGCTCATGAAAACTCTGCTCCTTCTCCAAAATTGAATGTCTAACAGAACTCATAAACCTGAAACATCATTACACGTTGAAATTGCAAAGAAAATGCTCCAGTGGATCTGAAGTACAGTGACAATAACAATGTGAAGATATATTTTGTATGCTCTTTCTTTACATCAATGTAACAGCGAAACTATATAATATCTACGACACGAATTTAACTCAAGAGTTCGTAGTGGCATTTTTCTAAATCATCATAACATTAAATAGAGGTCACGATGGACAACAATTCACGCAACTACTGTACGCATCTAATTGGCGCAGTTTTTCAAAGAAAATTTTCACTTGTAAAAATTAGGTACTGCATTGAGGTTAAATGGGTAATAATACTGTACATATACTCTTAATAAAATCTGGTTAACTTCGCTTAAGAAAATAAATTTTGAAAATATTGCATATGTGCTATAAAACTGAAAGGACATGGGGACTACCTACTGTCATTAAATGCTTCTATAATTAACAATAAAATTGACCAAAGTAACTGCCAGTAATTTCATCTAAAGCTTTTGACTTGAAGTTCTACTCATTGAGAAGTGTAATTCCAAAAAGGCCAGACTATAGCTATGGCAAAAAGTACCTGTATTTCATTAAAATCCCTGAGTTTATAAAACATAAATCACGAGAAATTTGTAAAAGAAAAATCAAAAGTAAAAGTTCCACTTTTAACAGTGTTAACTGTCGTAATTGTACTTCTAAACCTGCATAATATGTTACCAGATGCCTCCTGATTTATAACTTGAATACACATCCGGAGTCTCTTACGTCTCGCAGAGGCATGACCTACTCACAAAAACGAAACATGAACCTATCCTGAAATTCTGTCTGCCCTGTGATGCAAGAAGAGCATTGCTGTACCTCGAAAACAATTAGCAAACCAGTTTCATAACTGTTTTCACTATACCACCGTACTCAGTCCCCTGTTGCCGTGTCGAAGGAGCAGCGTCACCTAGCTGGACTGTGAAAACGAGCAACACTTCTTCTTATAATCTGGGTTCCACCCGGAAAAAACTGTTAACAACCACTTTCGTAATAATTTGCTGAGGTATTTCACAACGTGACCAAAACTTGACCAACAACAGCTACCTCTAGGGTAATATACACAAAAAACATTGTTAGGTAATGTCGTAGCCCTGGAAGACATATAAGTTATGAGTAAGTGGCACATATCTTTGCACTGAATGAGAGATGTGATTTTCTATTTTTGTACACTGAGTCCTGAAGTATATATGCATAATCCAAACACTTTCGTCATTTTTTTTTTTGATAGATCAAGTATTCACATCATCTCCAGCTTTCACTGACTGGAAGCGCAAGATCGTCTTTCCCCGATGCTTCCTCAAGAATACAATAAAGTGTTACTGATTTCCTCATCTTCAGCTATTGAAAAAAGAAAAAAAAAAACTTTTTTGGCACAAATTAGGTACAAGAGGAATTACAGGGGTGTATGATCTGCATCCTCTTCTATTTTCACTGGAACCAATACATGAGAGGTTCATCGTAAAGCCTATCTTATTTCCAGCATATCAGACAAAGCTTCTTTCTGCTAAGCAAACCAAAGTGGTAATCATGAAATGAAAACAAGTGACAGGAAGAAACTTTGCCTGCATGTTATGTTACTTCATCAGTTACCCTATGCATGTAACAGTTTCAATCCACTTTTAACTGACAGACACATAACTAACAGTGACCATTCACTCACCAATGAAGCAACACATTACCAATACTCTCATTGGGGCCTTTGTTCCTTGTATGCCATCCAAAGCTCGGACACCTTAAGTAGTGACAATATCAATATTTAATATTAACTATACTGTATAATGTAAAAGTTGAGCACTTATCTTTATTACGTTCTGCCTGAGTGAAAACTGAGGGCATTGCTAAGACTGCCGGCTCGACCTGAGCCAAAGTTTAATACAATATGATCATCGTCTTTGGAGGGGACTGTGCAAGGTTCAGCCATACAAGATCCGCATATGTACATTATTCTTAGTCTGCTTAGTTCCTATCTAATGAACATAAGAAAAATATTTGCTAAATGGGTTCCAAATGGCTGAATCTCGCACACTTTATTTTTATATATTTCTTAGTGATATGTGTCTGCAGCATTGCAAGTGAGAGGGCCTGAATCCTCTCCCCTGGACCCAATGCACTGACGAATCATCAACTGTTTACTACTCAGAGGTCGCGTCCTTGGCCACCTCGGCCTCTTGCGCTCCCTGAGCATTTTCATCATTCACATTCATGTACTGCTCCATGATGGTGTAGGTGCGGTTTCGCTTAAGAGGTGCCCCGTGGTGGGTCACCTGGTGGCGTCTCAAGTACCACTTGTTTTTACATTTTTTCTGGCACACGTCGCAATCCACCCCTTCACCCTTCGTGTGAATATTGATAATGTGCTGTTTCAAATTAAATTTGTTGCTGAAGATGCGGTTACATATGGGACAGATGCCTGGCTGCCGGCTGTTCCAAAGCCTGGGAATGCATGTCCGTACCAGGTATTCGGCGTCTGCAAGGGAAGAAAAAATGCCCTCTCAGTATGGCAAGTGCTGGGGACATCCCTGTCCACTTAGCTTACTTAAGGGAATTATCATAGAGCTATCAGGGTCTTCCGACCGGGGTAACGACAGGTGGACATATGAGACTGATTTTCAAATGGCATGAGGCTTAGTATGCAATTTAGGCTTTGATGTATCTTAAAAGGTTATATTCAGTCACCCTGCCAGTTACCTCCTGAAAGTGATATAGTAACAATCTCTTAGCCAATTAAATACTAATCTTATTTTACAATCTAGCCAATGAAAGTGATAAGGACCAACTACTCTACCTTTTCAGACTGGGTAGAGGATTGCAGAAATTGGTGAGTAATAACTAGGAAAAGCTACAAGAACACTACTTGGACAGGATCATGCGGAGTAAGAATGAGAGTCTGGTCACATGCTAATTGGTTAATTCAGGATCACAAAAGGGAAGCTGCTGTCATCTTGGACCATTGGTTAAAAGCTTGATATATCATTATTATCATTATTATTATTATCATTATTATTATTATTTTTCTCAAAGATTTATTTAGTGCGGTTAGATAATACGATGAGTTAAGATTTTCAGACCCCAGAACATCCCTCTGATTTTCATTAATGTCCACCTGTTGTTTTTTTTTTTTTTAATTTTTAATTTCTCTTAACAAGGTTCCCTAACAATGAACTGACAGGACATTTTTCCACCATAAATGCTTCCAGTGGTTTACAGACACGTATTACATCCACATTTGACATTCATACTTGACTTCCCAATATATCAATGGTAGAACATACAATTGAAGAACATACTAATAATTGATTTTTGTTGAGTCTTTCAGCACATACGATCCATTTGTTTCTTGGTGAAGACCTCTTGCTGTTGCTGCGGGTCCATCTGGTGTGGGCTGGAATTGAGCGCAACCCCTAGTTCCTTACTTAAGCCTGTGTTAGAGAGCTGTTTGCCCAAACTGTTGCCTGACTTGGGTTCACTAGGGCCCTTGGAGCGTCGTAGCGGAGCTCCGTGCGCCGTAACGTGGTGTTTTCGTAAGTACCACTTGTTCTTGACGACTTTGTGGCACAACTCACACTCAATCCCCTCCCCAACTGTGTGCACGTTCACAATGTGTTGTTTCAGGTTAAACGAATTACTGAATGTTTTCCAGCAAAACGGACAGAGGCGGGGTTGCATGCAGCGCCACCTTTGGCGAGCGGGGGCATCTGGAACAGAGCAAAACATGGCATTAACCTGGGCCCTTAGGGTATTGCTGCTGATGCCAAATGCCCCCATCTCAGCCGCCAAGCGCTCCTCCTCCATGCCCCCCTAATCATTAGGCTTAAAGAGGACTTTGACCCCACAATAATAATGATAAAAAAACTGTCTTTTTTTATTTTATATACAAACCTGACTAGTATGCATCAACAATAAAAGGTAAATGACTTCTCAAAAGGGAAAAATTGAATATTCAACTGGTTTTACCTTTTATTTATTGTGCAATCCCACGCACACATTATGTCACGCACACGTTACAAAGCTACATCAATGAAAAAGGCTACCCATCATGATAAATCATCAATATAAAACTAGTGGCAATGAATTTCTCTCTGGCAAGTGTGCAGGGTAATCAAAAATTATGAGCAACATAGGAAAATTTATTAATAAAACACCCACAAAATCAGATGTGACAGCTAGTAAAAAAAAAATAACTGAAATATCATGGAGAAGCCTCAATATTACAAATCTTTCACAGAAAAAAGGTGTTTTTTACCTGACTGATCAACACATTTACCATTTCATTCAGACATTGCTAAACAATGGAAATACTGTAGTGGTATGTGCACTCAATGTTCTCTAGAAAGACTTTACACCTTATGACCTGACATGTTTACTCTCTACTGCATATCAAAACAAAGATGTTTAAAATCACTGGTCCTGTGACAACAGGAAGAAAGAGACACTCAACTCAAAACAGATAATAGAAATCACTACTTACAAAAGAAACCAGACTGCACAAGCATTTACAGAGCAATTACAAGTATTTAAATTAAAATTACCAGGTAGGTCAACTGAGCATTCCCTTCCAAATATATATATATATAAAAAAAAAAACTACAGTACTAATCTGACACCCTCCCAAATCTCTTCGCCAACGCTTCTGAGATCACAGATTACCGGCAGGCTGAGTTCCTCAGGCCGGGCTCGTGATCTCAGCAGGTTTGGCCGTTCTGTGAAACACATCGTTTGCTCGTAACCAGCATGTGGAAATATAAATCTCAGCTGACAGTGCTAATGCAGAGCAGTCTACAACAATTACATGAGACCCCAGTCGTCATAGTCTAAGGAGAGATAAAGAGAACATTCACCTACAGATGTCAAAAATAGATTACAAATCTACACATGCATCAGATTCTTAACTCAACAAAAATAGGCAATTAATTCTATCCATAAAGAGTGATGATATCAGTATAGATTGCTGGCTTAATTCTAGTTTTTTTTTTTTCTAAATAATAATTTAAACAGGTTACGTACAATAGAAAATAAATGCCTTAACACTGGAAGAGATAACTCACCAAAAAGACCTCTGGATTTTAAATCCTCATCAAAAATGTTGCTTCCAATATTTCCTTTTCATATACAGTAAAAATGTTCTTGCATGACCAGCATTACATGCTGTCAAGTTATAGTTGTTATTAATGATTAAAATCAAGGGTACTTTAAAAAACATGTAAGCTTTTCAGCTTAAAATTTATGAAAAAATATGTATAGTAAAATTTACTCAGATTATTATTATTATTATTATATTATTATGACAAACAGCTGGGAGGTCAGCTGTTCAAGTTGTAAAAATCTTTTTTATTCAAGAACTATTTTGCTACCCTTTTTAGCTCTCACCCTCCCCCCCCCTTCAATTAAAAACTAACCCCCACCCATTACTCCCTGCCTCTTCAGTAAAAAAAAAAAATTGAAATGCCTAGAAATCTTATATTAATTTATCTACAAGAATGAAATTAATATGATACAAAGACCTTGTGATAACATTCAACTCCAAAGAGAAGCCTAATAAATATCATTATAGTTTGTGGATTACTAAAAAAAAAAAAAAAAAAAAAAAAAAAAAAAACATTTTCACACACAAAAAAAAAAAAAAAAAAAAAGATAAAATTCAACCTATGATATATAAATACATCTTGCCATTATCATTCAAGCCAGTTCGGGCCCACTGCATGTGCAGATACTTTTCTGTAAAAGTTACTGCACTACAATGTAACAAAGCATCATTTTACTGAGACCCAAAACAAAATCGTATGATTCAGTTTAGGGGAATGGTTGTGGGAATCACCCCAAACTATATAGTTTTTCATTTGGCCAAATTCCATACCTATTCATTTTGCCAAATTCCATACCTAGCTATAAATGTTAAAAATCTAGTTTTTTCGACACCCATCATTCACTTGTCAGCCTGCCTCCGGAAGGAGGTAGTTTGAGATCATAATCATATGTACATAGATTTCCACAAGCCTGAATCACAGAAACTGTTCCTGTGTCAGTGGAGAAAACAGAGTGCGGTAAAGTTGTAGTAGCTGGGTGGGATGAGAGCAAACAGACTGACTGAAAGGGTAAAAGGAGCAGAAAGGGTGCTGCAATAAACCTTTAGTACTGTCTATATTGCATGAGGACCACTGTCAACTGTAAACCCCCAAAATAATAAACAGATGACTCAAACTTCCCACGAAGTTACGTACTATGACCATTGTGATACTGATGACAAATATAAAAAAAAAAAAAGTACAAAAAATGCACCGAAGTTTCTTCGGCGCAATCGAGTTTTCTGTACAGCATGTAATCAAAGCCACCGAAAATAGATCTATCTTTTGGTGATCTCAGTATGAGCCATGGCCCATGAAACTTTAACCACAGGCGGGTCGCGGCCTGGCCTGTATCGTTGCCAGATGCACGATTATGGCTAACTTCAACCTTAAATAAGTAGAAACTACTGAGGCTAGAGAGCTGCAATTTAGTATATTTGATGATTAGAGGGTGGATGATCAACATACCAAGTTGCAGCCCTCTAGCCACAGTAGTTTTTAAGATCTGATGGCGGACAGAAAAACTGCCAACATAAAAAAGTGCAGATGGACAGACAAAGCCAGCACAATAGTTTTCTTTTCAGAAAGCTAAAGATGAATAACATACATATCATAGATGCAAACTTATATAAAAGAATTACCTCTAACTATGAATACCAAACAACCCCTTTCCCTCCTTACCACAGTACATTTACTGCCCAAGGCCAACAAAAACATTCAAGTTCCCATTTACTAAAAGCCTGTCAATGCATATTCTCTTTATAAAACAGAATACCACATATATAATTAAAATGAAACTGAATACTCATATTAATTTGTACATCTCAGTAGACAATACAGTAAATGAAAACTGCAAGTGCATAAGGATTTTTATTCTCAATAGCACTGCAGCACTGATCAAGTAGATCAGCAAGGAAAATTTTGAGGATTTCTTTACTCTAAACAAAACAGTGTGTTGAAAGATAAGACTCCTCATGTTGAAAAAAAAAGATGTAAGCCCAAATTCTATAAATTGCAGTAATAGGTTCACAAATGTGCATAGCCCCTTAAACAGCTCAGTAGCAGTTAACTATAAACTAAGTTCATAAATGTGCATAGCGATCAAGTAAAAACTACTATAAACTAAGTTCATAAATGTGCATAGCGATCAACTAAAAACTATCTTAAAACAATAATAAAAAATTAATGTCTTATCTCAAGGGGACCTAAATGGTAACCAACCATATCTCTCTTGGAGAAAGTATTCTGGACAACAACCAGGCTTAACAGAATTGCCAACTTGGTGAAACTTTCCTACCTATGAACTGAAGAAATAACGGCTGTAACCTCAAAGAAATAAGTCTGTAACCTCTCAATATAGAGGGTTTAAAACCCAAATCTTTTTCTGGAAATGCGCTTTCATTTTGAAACTCTGCAGCTTTGTGTACAAGCTTGTTGAATGAAGCTGTTTTGTACTGAATGTTGTTGCACCCCAAGCTAAGGCAGTGATATTCAAATATTCAATGATAATCACTACCTTGTTGCAGAAAGAATTTCTCCAATAACCAGAGAATGATAGGTTCATCAATGTCAACTAACAAACATAAAATACTTTCATTGTTTTCCACATGAAGCAGTATTCTACTAATCCCTAATCTTCTTATTAATCATTCCAGGTTTCAGCCACTCACCAATTTTGTCCGTGCCACACAAACTCTCATTGAGCAATGACAGACATTTCTTTTGGTTGCAACTTCCTCAGAAAATTGCACATCATCAGAGGGTGGCATATGCGCAGAATATTTGTCATACATTTTCATGTATTTTTATAAATGAAGTAAAATTTGTATCTTTGGAATCACTTACTAATGTACTGAGAATCAGATGTCACCACAAGCCTAAGAAGTTAAAGCAAGGTACATTTACTAATGCCCAAGGTATTTTGCATTACAGGCCTTAGTGGAAAGGTGGGTAGTTACCTAATGCCACTATTTTAACTACTATCACATTCTATTGCTTTAAAGTCTCATAGCAGAGTTAATCTGTATTTTGTGTCTTGCAGATATACAAAACAATGTCTTGAGGTAGATTCTGCTTCAGATAGATGTTTAACCACCACTCTCCCTGTCCTTATGCATTTAGTCCTCTTTTGGCTCATGTGACCACCTATTCGGGCAATCAGAATGGACTTCACTACATGTCAATATCTACAAAATATACAACAATGCACTAACATCATAGTTATGATGATTACAGTAATATTTCTACTAAGGCACAACAGTACCCAAAACAGCCAAGCTAAATTTGACTGGTACATTACATCCAGCAGAAAAGGAACAGAAAATTGGTCAATCCAGTAAGGAAGATTGTTTGAAAATCCAACAAGGTGGCTGAAAAAGTGTCAAGTACTTCATATGTATCATCCTGAAGTCTTATCCAAGGCCTTTTGTGATCTCGGCAGAACTCTCTACAAGCACAATGCTGTCCTTAGCACTACCTTCTTTAGGTGTGACTTCCTGGGCATATACACTGGCTGCTGATACAGGATAGCCAGGTGGGAGGAGGAGGTGCATTGCTTGATGAATGAATAAGCAGAAGTTTCAACTGGGTGGTGTGCTGAGTCACATGCTTGAACAATCAGAAGGGGACTGGCTGTGGACCTTGGAACAGGGGATGAACCTTACTGTTCTACTAAGGGGTCCCTCTGATACAAGGAATTGCCATTATGACATCGTCCTCTTGAAATAATTCGCTTTTCAACCCCATTACTACTGTAGAATATACGTACTGTATTATGCAAGCATGTCCCTTGACTCTTTGAACACCCCTGGTCATTAGCATAAGTCCTAGAAAGAGTATGGTCTTGACTTTTGCCATTAATGCAAGCTCTGTGCACCCAGGGATCACTGATCTTCATTTTGTGCCTCCAGGGAAGACAGAAGTCTTGAGACAGGGACTTTAAAATTCCATGACAAGGATGAACCTCAACAGGTATGATCACACTCAAGAACAGAGTTGGTGATGAGATACGCGAATATCGTGGAGCAGGAAGCACAGCCAACCCCACTATTCACTGGGGGCATTGCATATCAAGGACCACAACTGCCATTGCACGAGATGGACAGCACAAACCAACCAGGTAAGAAAGAAAGCTTGAACTAAGCCAGTAAGGGGGAGAGCAAGCAGCAATGACGTCGAATGGAAACTAGATTGGAAACAACAAAACAGGCTACTGATTCAGGCACAGCATTGGGATGTCACTGCCATGAGTGAGATGTGGAGAAAAATCCTCTCACAAACCAGTGGAGGAACAAGCCCAGCTCATGGCAGACAGGGACTCCAAGAAAGTCAGGTCACAGCTTGTATCCCAAGAGGTGTACCCATCTCCATTACCGAAATGGCCATAAAACAATTTTTACTAGTCTTGAGACAATGCAAAGACAGCTGAGTATGACAATGTAGCTGACAATATGTTTACCAACTGAGAAATAAAATAAAATAAAACCAATGATAGAAGAATTAAAGGAGGCGCTGACTTGAGTTTTTTCAGAAAAGTCATATGCATGTTCTCTTCAGGGTGGAACAATCCTACTGCTAATGTGACCAGTTACTGTATACCTCGCAAGGCTGCTGCAGAACACACGCCTGACCCTAACGTTTATGATACTATGGGAAAAATCAAAGCCTAAACAATTAACACTGGGGCCAATTCAACGATGAAGACTCTCTGGCCCAGACTCTCATAAACATAAAAATTAAAAACAAAGTTGATGGTTAAATAATTAAAGCAAGCCAAAAATTCAGTGGCTAGCAAACACAACATGTGAAAAGGGTACTAAAAATGATGAAAAAATAGTAATAAAACTGTGGCTTTACTAAATACAGAAATAAAGTGTGAAGCAATATACCTCCCACATCAAAACAGTGCTTGAACTTATGTTTTGTACTAAGCATATGCAAATGGAAAGGTAAAAAGAAAACAGAAAATCCCCAGAATGAACAAACTGATGAAAAGGAAGGGATTTTAAGACGACAACCAAAACACTTCTTGACCCCTATAGGTTCCTCGGAGATCCAAACCTTGTAAAGGAAAGTGATGAAACAACCTCGGTCCTGGCTGACTGCACCCTTGGTCCTAGGTGACTGCTTATGAACCTGAAGATCATGTTCTTTTCTTATTCGATGTAAATCTCTTTATCACTACATAATGGTAGTTTCGGTCTTATTTTCAAAGAACTGTAAATACCGTAGTAGTTTAAGTTTTTTAGTACGCTTACAAATATAAATAAAATCATAAACTCAGAATGACATACTGTTGGCCGAGAACCACTATTTTATTACTTCTAGTGTACTATATTTTTTTACTTGATAGATCTATTCTTTTTGTAATATGAAAATATATAATATAAAATATTAACAGTTTATCTCAGTAAACAGGCAAAAGTTCCATGATTTTTTGTTCAAAACTGATATTGAAACAAAACTCTCCGAACTACCCGTACTTTTGGGGAAGGTGGAGTTAAATTATCGCCTAACACCCTTCGCATATCATTCAAATCCCATCTGCTGTCAAAATTTTATTTGATCTTTTTTACTATCATCAAAATCCTAAAGATAATTATTGTAACTTTATACAATTACAAAAATATCTGAATCCTACCATTTTATAAAATTACATTACGATTTGAGCAGCGTGAGTGTTGCTGAATTAGGAGATGCAAAGGAGAAAACTTAGGGGCAGATGTTTAAGAACCCAGCAGATACAAAATCTAAGTGTTGGAAGACAGTTTTATAAGACATTATTTATATGGCATTTCAACTACCAAACTCTGCAAATTCTTTGGCATGCTCACGCAGCCTACAGACTGCTGCCACCTGCCTAGTTGGGAAGAAGTCCAGGGGACACTGGGTTTCCAGTGCCTCAAAGAAAAAGCACAAGAAGTGAACTATACAGGCAGTCTCCGGTTAACGGCGGGCTCGGTTAACAGCGATCTGATTTTATGGGGCTTGTCTAGCGACGAAAATCGGCAATTTTCGGCGCCAAAAATCGCCGATTTCTGCTTATCAGCGCCGATAATTGGGTATTGGTGCCAATAAATACCCAACAGTGGCGCCGATAACTGAAAATCGGCGCATTTCGGCGCCTATAACCCCCGAAAATCGGCGATAAAGAGCCGAAATCACCGATTTTCGGTTATCATCACATCCTCACAAACGGAACCCCACCAATAACCGGGGACTGCCTGTACCACATTTCTAGAGAGCTCAACCAGACATATCAAGCATAAACTGACAGACAGGACATCAAACCACAGTCAGCTGTAATGTACTCTCAACATCTTGTCCACGGCTTGTACTGAAGCTCCCATAAGCAGACACAGCTGGCCCTCTTATTTCGGACAATGCAGTTCCCACAATTTCTCTGAGTGCTTTAATCTTCAAGATATATAAAGATTCCCCACCTGCCCTACTAGAACTGGGTGACAATGATTGTCACCTGGACTACATGTCGCTGAGGCATCGCTAACATTGGGAAATAATCTTCTTTAATAGATCTAATATCAAGTAAGCCCTTCCCCAGGTAAAACCTTAAAGTCTTATACAGTAATATGAGGTCACTACAGTATCATAGAAAACACTAATAAATATCCATTAAAAAAAAAAAAAAAAAAAAAAAAAAAAATTTACAACTGCACTAATAACTCAAGTTTCTTCCCCCTTGCCCATCAGAAAATTATAACTACCATAAGTAATAACTAATGCCAACATCATCCCATTGCTGCTTTCTTAAAATTCTTTGTGTACTTACACCAAAAACTTGTTAATGTTTCAAGATTATGGTATCAAAATATCTATGTTTTGATGTCTAAAGTGTAAACTGTACTGCATACAACGCAAGTGTTTCAATGTTTGTAACAAAGTACATGTATTGTTATAGCCTGCGTTAATAACTTAATAACAAGTTAAGTCTCATAAGCAATGAAATTATTGTTGCTTTATGCTGTAACTTCTAACTTTCCCCAAGGACTCATCAATAACCTGACAGTCTGGATCTAAATACCAGCCCTAAGGCACATTCCTCTAAGGAAGTGCCCTCAACTAGCCTAATCATTAAGTCTAATTTCCCAATAAAAAACTGCTTGCTAGTGTAGAACTTTCATAAAAAGGTGGTTATGTCATAGACTTTAAAAAAATTCTTAGAACTTTCAAAAAACATTTCCTTCATTTATATTTTCATTTTCATTTTCAAACGTTTGGTGTCAATAAGTTAAGAAGTGTTCACCAGTAAAAAAGAAAAATTGCTTTCCACAGAACAAAAATTCCATCATGCAGAAACACATTTGTTGGGCTGTCACAAAGGAATGCAGTACGTTTACCTTAGCTGCTGGTATTTATAATACTATAACTTTCTTCAACCATAAAAAGAGGTATGGAATTCAAAAGGATGAATCGGTACTCTTTAAGTCATCCTGCATAACCCAATGTGACAAACCATTTAGCATTCAGGTACATCAATTTTCATCTGCACGAAGAAATTAGCCAGAAAAAAACCCTCTCGGAGAACGAAGGCTAGGATGTGTTCACCGTGCTTTCATGTTTCACTTGCTTTCTTCAATCAAACCACCACTCAACCACTTACAACTTCCAATCATTTCAAACATGCCAGCTTTACTTGCAAGCGTCACGTTCTTAGACAGTCACGTCGGTTCTGTTTCCAAACAAATAACCAAACCCTTGCCTAGTGTCCTGTATTTTAATCTCTAAACTTTACACCAATAAATCTTCCCTTTAACTAAAACATAACTGGTGCATAGCTTTCAGCAAGCAAAAACTAACATTACAGACATTCCCAAAACTAATTAATTCTAGCACTGAAATCTACATCAAAAGTAGAATGCTTAATATATATCCATTTATGCAATGCTACACTACATCACTGAACTTAAACATGTACAGTAATAATTTAAAAAAAATACTGCTTGCCTTTCCATGCAAACACAATAAACATACACGCAAAAAAATTATTAATGGCACAAAAAACCCTTTTCCTATAATTCTGCTTTCCAATCCATGGTTTGCACCCCAAAAACTATATTAACTCTTCATTCCAGCACATTCAACTCATTCATTCCAACTTCTATAAAAACGTACGCCTTTTTTTTTTTCTGGCTAAGATCTTCCACCAATAATAAATCTGAACTTGCACAGTTACCTTAAACTACAGAGGCAGTCACAAATTCTTGAGACTTAACTTTCGTAATGGTGTTCGGCACGACTGCCGACTCTTTTTTTTCACACTGGTAATAAAGCAATGCAATGACAAACAATATCAAACGACATAATGCAGCCACATGTGTCACAGAGACAGTATGTTAACTTACAGCTAAATTAACGCCACTTCATGAGCTGTTTCCGCATAACCAGAGGTCCTCTGCCTGATAATTTCACACTCAAAAACAAAGAGGGAAAATATGCTCACTTGTACTTACGAGATAAGACTATTGTACTTCTATGCATTAAGTGTACGTACTGACTTTTGTATATCTTTTCTAATGGCCAAACTTAATTTTTTCAACCTTCATCCTTCAAATACCTAGAGGTTTCTTTACTTATAATACATACTGTATATAAGTACATTTACATTTCTTATCAAAGTAGGCAGTCCCCGGGTTAAGGCTGTCTCAGTTTTGGCATTCCGGTTTTACGACACTTGGCTCACGGTGCCATTAACCCAGTTTTACAGCGCTCAAGGCGCTGTAAGCACTATTTATTCCCATTATAATTAGATGTTCCGGTTTGCGGGGATTTTCAACTTACGGCGCGACACCGGGAACAGAACCCCCGCCATAAACTGGGGACTAACTAGAACCTACTGGTTACTGTACTTTTTACTAGATACATATGTAATGGTAATCACCACAATGCCCTCTCAACTTCTCAACTTCTCCATGCTTTTTCGATACATTTGTCATTATAAAGCCTTAGATCCAAATGCAAATATATGAAGTAATTCTTATCTCCAGTTGGCAAGGTGACCTCATTCAGATTCTCTGGATGCAGGTTCAAATACTCCAACCCGACATCAGAATTACTTCATAGTCTTCTATTTGGTTCTAAGACTTTGTAGTGGCAAACATATCCAAAAAGTGTCAAGAATTTGAGATGTTCTACTGTCATTACATAATAGTTAAATGAAACCTACTCGCAATTCTTCAACACAAAAATCTTCATCCAAAATGATTTATCTTTGAATGACAGGAAAATCTGAGCCGTGTAAATTTAGATGACGAGAGACCCAAGGGAAGAATTAAAAAGTAAAAGGCAGAAGGGAATTCAACTTAAGAACAAACAGACGCTACAAAGAACCTTTAGTAACATGTACAGGGTGATTGTCAAGGCAAACTGTAAGCAGTGCTCATATATGATTAGTAAAGTTGATTAAAATTTTTATATGCACCTTTTAGAAACTACTGTCAGTCATGTGTGTGGATCTTATATTTATTATGAAATTAGTTGCTTTAAAATAAGCAGGGGATGTGCATGTGGGATTACGTCTGCATTTCACAAAATCACACACAACCTAAAAACGATCACAGTACATACTCCTGTAAACTAAACCATACAATACTATACTGTATTCACAAAACTGACAAAGGTACACCTAGAAAAATGGTAGCTGCCCTCCGCCAGATTTCCATAAAAAATCTGTGTCAACGACAATGGCTGTCAAACCTTGTCTATTTTACAACAAACCCAAGATTATGATATGTACTGAGTATCTATGATATCACATAATATTTGTGGAAAGAAGTACTCATTAGAAAGACCTCAAATTTGCAAAATACGAGATTTTCCTGGAACTGTCAAACTATGAGCCTCGAGAGAACTTGAACTGAGTAAACAAAAGTGTGGTGGCCAGGGAAAGAAGGACACAGAGGATAAACAGGTAAAAAGATAAGATGGCCTTCCATAATGACACAGCCATCTAGTGTAAAAGAGGGACACAGTGTTTACTGCATAATCAATAGAGATGAAAATACAGTACTTATATGCAATAGCAACCAATTTCTATTACAAATAAGCAACCTACAACGGTTTTGGTTTGTGCCACAAATCTTTTAACACGGGTTTTGTACCACATTAACTTCATTCACGTAACGTAACTAATATAGGGGGAGTGAGCATTTATTTATTATATATATGTAAAGGGGTAACTGACTGAATTTCTCAAGATAAAACTGACGTAAATGATGTTCTTTATTCCTGATATATAAATACTAAGGCTACCACCTCCATATTTTTGCCCCACAATCCAACTGGTTGCCTTAAAAGTGACATTATTATAATCCTATTCAGAATCACGCTGCAAGATATAAAAACTCAAGGAGCACTGTACTGACACTGATAAGAAACAATGCACATCGATAAATAGGTTTACAACTTATGCTGCTCTATACAGACATCAAAATGAATGAACAGAGATCACAATACACCTTTAACAAAAACCTCAATGACAACAAAGACCACAAGAACCTTGCAGATTCATGAAAAGGCGTCCCTAACAAACAGATCAGTGACATGTTCTGTTATGCCTTGAATATACAATTTAGGCCAAAGGCCAAGTGCTGGGACATATGAGGTCATTCAGCACCAAAACAGGAATTGATAGTAAAAGGTTTGAAAGGTGTAACAGGAGGAGAACCTCACAGTTGCACTATGAATCAACTGTTAAGAGAAGGTGGAAAGATGGAAGAAAGAGAATACGTTGCAAAGAACCTTAAGTAACGCCTACAGTGCACCTTATGAGGTGCACAGACGGCACTATCCCCCTATGGGAGCTGTTATGCCTTGACCAGACTAACCCTTCCACTATGGTCGGACCACACTAACCCCAACATGAAATGTGTATACCATCACCTCAAACTGAAATGCCAATGCAGTTTAACTAACACAAATGAAATTGATACGAACATCAAAAATGAATTAGCTCGTAAAGTAAAACCCACCCAACTAAAAAGGATCGTTTTCAAACATAAACCAGACCAAAACAAGCTTGACTGCATCAAAGACCTTTTTATTATTAACATTTAACCACACCAGCAGGCTAAAATCTTGGCCCCTTGATATAGTTCAAAGGGTTTGATGTGGGTATGCTGCTTTTCTTAAATAAGAGCTGATATGACTGCATGGTCAAGTTGGAAATACTGGCCAGCTAAATGAAGAGATATTGAGGAAAATGAGATGTAAATTAAGAAAGCTACGACCTCAGGCCAAAGGGATGCTTTGTACAATCTCTGTCATTATTTACAAAGTACCAAGAGAAGTCAAAGTCAATGCAGGCCCCCTTATACGGAGATAGAAAGGATCTGCTATATATCATGACATGATTTCAATTAAATAGATTCTTGTCAGTCTTACAAAAACCATCTCATATAAAAACTTGAAAAAAGTGGAACACCATGAAAGATTCTCACTACAAACATCAAAAGAGGGACAGAGTACTCAAAGACTACATCAAAACAGAGCGCAGAGTTGTCCGCTAAGAGGAAATAACAACTGCATAAATTGCAGGAAGATATTGCAAATAATGATTGGTTTCTTTCATGGCAAAACCAACAAAAACGGTATAACAAAATTATACAAGCGTGATATTATTGGGAAATGTAATTCTCTGAGAGAGAGAGAGAGAGAGAGAGAGAGAGAGAGAGAGAGAGAGAGAGAGAGAGAGAGAGAGAGAGAGAGAGAGAGAGAGAGAGAGAGAGAGAGAGAGAATGAAACATTCATCTCACCCAAGCAAGTCAAACCAAAATTATCAAAAGGAAATATTGCTTTGGGCCATTTTCAAATTCATTATTGTGCTGTTAGAGAGAGAGAGAGAGAGAGAGAGAATCTGTTCCACCGCTTAGTGGATGATAGATTAGACCTAATCAAACCCTCCCCTACGTGGACTTGGACAGGATTTGTAATACTGTAATTACCAATACTAACATCCATCAACTATGACTTTGGAAATTGGATATAAGCTGCTGGGTTGCATTAGATTTGTGCCATGTATTGCAGCTGCTGAAATGACAGGTGGCACTGCATTCTGACTCATATGGAAGGCTACCCAGGGAATTGTCTCATTCATATCTCCAGTAAATAACTGTACTGGCTGAATGGGGAAGGTTGAAAACATGAGAAACAGTTTCATGGGGGGACAGATAGTGAGGGCAAATGACGAAGCACGAGCAATCTCAGCAGGATTAGGGTATAGCGCAGACTGGAGTACAGAGCTTCTAATGCTTGTTCTAGGATTGAAGTGAGACTGAAGCACAATGCTTTACAGTTTTAAAAGATGTGGCAGTTAGAGATAGAGAGAGGGAGAGTTAACCATTTATTTGCACTTTGATATTTAGTGCTAGTATGGAACCCAATTGTATGATAAACCTTGTCTTAACATCAAACATTTGTTCACAGCAAACTCTGCATTTAAGTACACGAGCTTAATTGGCAAAAATATTTACATTCAATATGCCTATTATTTCTAAGACAGCTGTCATTCCCCTTAAAATCAAAACGATACTTTCCCAGAAACAAGGACAAAGTTCCCATAAACAACAAGCAGGAAAATTATACCTAAAACTATTTATCAATACATTCAATATGGAGACATCAGAAAACCCAATGAAGACATACCATCCAAATTCGAAATCACTAATGTTTTAATGGCAGGTTTAATCATTATGGAATTTCAAATCCTGAAATTCTACTCTAGTCTTTGCAGTGGATCCCCAACCAACAATCTTCCAACCCCTCACAGTGGTTGAAACACAACAGTTGCCATGAGTATCCCTTTCCTAACTAGAACTCTTTCCTTCTTACCATGGACCCACAATGCATCAATCTTAACTCCCAGAAATTCCAAGTCTTATATCCACAGAGAGAGGGGATGACCTACTACCCACTTCAAAACATAACTTCTAAACATCCTTCCATTAAAAAGATTGAGGTTTTTCCAGTAAAGAAAGGGAGAAAAAGGATATGTATGTGTTTTTATATCTTTTACTTATGCTTTCAGTAAAATCCACTTTCTGTATTAAGCCTAATGTACAACTATCCAAAAAACTTGTTAACCTTGATGAAACTATGTCCCAACCACTCCAATTTGAATAATGTGTGTTAAATATACAAGTGCCTGAGCATATTTCCCTTTTTTTTTTCTCAAATTCAAAGCAGTAAGTCCAATTAAAGTACTTCCTTTAGAACGCACTGGAATTAAAAACGAATAAGGCCTGTGTTTTTATTATGTGGCTGCATTACAAAAGCTCAAATTCCTTTCCTTACCTTGAGAAGAATCATGCTGACCTAGAGACCCTGAAGTTCCTGGACCCGGATATAACCCTGTGGAGGGGAAAGGAAAATCAAGTTAGAAGACATAATCTGATACTCAATAGTTACAAAAATAAATCTTATGGTCATAAAATCCTCTACAAGTTGTCGACTTTGCAGTTGTCAGCATTTGCCCTACTGGGATCACTGCCTAAAGCATGCCTTGTATGCCATGTGGCAAAGTAGGGTCAACAAAGGTTCTTTGCATTGTCCCTCTAGCTCACACTTGCGGGGCTATCTGCCTTTCAATTCTTAGGTCTTCCCTTTAGTCTCTTTTTGCAGAAACTTCCATTTTTCCTTCTCATTCAAGAACAACTTCCAGGCGAGTATATGAACACCTAGAAATATGACTCAGTCATCTGATTAAAGTGTAATGATATGTTCTGTGATAGACCAAAGATTAGAAATTTCATAAAGTCCCTACTGAGTGACTGTGTCTTCTACCATAAACTGAAATAGACTGTTTTCTATGAGGTTGCTCCATATAAAATACAGTACTTATGATGATCTGACATCTCCAGTCAAAAGTAAGTCTCTTCTTATATGATCAATATGCAAAACAACAGCCATCAAAATCTTATTTTTATATCAATCCACAAGCTTGACATTTCTACCACAAAATAAATCATCCTAGTTCTCTTTCAGTCTAAATCAGCTACCTATCTGGACGTTTCATGACAAGTTCACACTCATCAAGCTGAAGACTAAAATATCACGATTCCTGCACAGTCCTTCAAAGGTCAGTAATTCACAGCTGTGTGCAAAGCAAATTATTAATACTATGCTCACTTTTTCACTAGCCTAAGGAGCATTACCACTCCTCACCTCCCGAACCTGAGAAGGGATGTAAGGACCAAAACTGGCACGATTGCCCACCAGCCCATGCTTTCTGCCATCCAACCACTTCTTGTGCCATTTTGAGTACTACAGAAAGTAAAGTTGGTGATCCAGTTTGAGAGGTAGTCTTTCACTGGGACTTCTCTCGGTGAACTGCATGCAGCTATGATTCAAGTGCTTTCACTTTTGCCAATAAGCAATCAGAGCTGCCCTTGTGCCCCATGAGGCCTCTGCCAACCTTATGAAACACTCTGCCAATCTTGGAAGACATCCAACTACAGCCAAGTGAACATAAGTCCCTATCAACAGCGCTTTCTTCTACCACAACTGTGGAAGCATATGTAAAACCCATCCTTGAAGTGATAATCATCGAAAATGCTACGGATCAATACACATGACTCTAGTATGGTCAGAAGTCCTGTGCCATAAGTTATAATCACATCCAATATAAGCCCCATGCTTGAACCTGGAACCATTCATTGAGTTTGGGCAAGATCTCACTCATAGGGCTCTTCCCTTGTCAAGTGCCACAATGATTAGGAGGATTAAGCAGAAGGACATTTTTCATGGGACAGATGGAAAGGCAGCGATTCTTTGCACTCAAGTGACTTATCCAGGTGCTGATGATGTTTGCCAACAGCCAGACCATCAACGAGCTCCCTTGTAACAGATTGGGCCTGGAAGTAGGAGCCCCACTACACCCATCTGCTCTTCTGCCTGAGTGAAGTTCCCTACTACCCACCCCCTTGAAATTAAGAGGGAGAAGTTCTTGTCCAGGGTGGGTCTACTAGGTTCCACCATCCCCGACCACATGCCAAAGAAACACCAGACTAGTTTCCATGAATGCTGCCTTTGGGAGCACCGTCCACCCCCATATTCCAAGTTCAGCAAAAAAAACCCTGTGAACCTCAAGTGTGAGATTTCGCCCAAGTCAGGACTAGGTCCTCGGATTGAGTATGTGGTATTTTCAATGTTGAGAACCTTTCTAGGCCTCTGGGGAAGTTTCAGTAACTAGTCTTTGCCTGTATTTCCTCAGTCTTTCATAGGGTATAGATGACTGAGAGGTTTATATAAAAAAAACAGTGTGTGTTACAAAAAAGCAACTATTTCTATAACAATTCTCTCTTTTTTCAATTTGTCAATTTTAATTAGGTCTCAAACTTTTGAACTATTAGAAAAATAAAACTTTCCATAAGCATGATTACTCTTGAAATTTGTTCAAGTAAGACCTTTAATTCAAATGTAATTTAAACACTCAAAATAGCTTTCTTTACCAAAGTTTGATTGTTCCACATCCTCACTTCAATTAAATGGGCACTCTCACATTCAAAAATATTCTAAATGGCCACATATTCAACATGCTATACGTGTATATAAAAAATAATCTACCCCTATACCCTGTCCAACAATTCTTTTTTTAAATACTATACAAGATTATCCACTAGCTAATTTTTCTTATACAGTACGTCAGAATATTCCATGTGCAACATACACTCAAAACAACTACACGCTGCCAATCTTTACAAGTTGACTATACAGGTGCTGCCTTCTATCTAAAGTCAGCCCGTCCCCCTCCAAACGGCTTATCTCATAGTCTCAAATATCAGGTTTCACGGATCTAGGATCTAAGCCGTTTGAATCACCAATATCCCATCCAAGCGTCATTTACGGCAAACTGACATGTCAGTTTAACTGATTTACAACTCATCTGTAAAAGTATTCCAATTTACGTCACACATCTTTGCAACTACTGTATAACTCCAGCTTTTTCTCTGATGTCTCATGCCACTCCATTTATAGAGAAACACAAACAGAACAACTTTAAACAGGCAGTCCCTGCCTACCAGCAGCATCAGTTAATGGCGTTTCGGTGCTACGGCGCTTGGCTAGCAACGCCGTTAACCAGATTTTCGGTGCCGCTAAGCAATTTTCAGTGCCAGCAAGTGGTTTATCGGCGCTGATATCTGGTAAGCAGCGCCGTTCAGCGGTTTATCAGGGCTATTATCTCCAATTTTCAGTTAGCAGCACTCGGCCGGGAACGTAAACCCCTCCCACTAACCAGTGACTGCCAATTAGAAACACTTCTAGACCAAACCAGTCGCTCTCCCATCCACACATTCTCACACCGGTTTCACTTTTATCATAAAAATTAGTTGGCCTCATCAATCTTACTCTCATCATCTTTTTCACTTCATCTCAATCCCGAAATACCTCTTCCCAGGGCAATGCCTTCAATCACCTTGCCTTTACAGATTGCAACAATGAAAAACCTGTGACACCCAATTTCTTCAAGCAGAGAATACAGGTCAACACTAACAGTTAAATTATATGTCAGATGTCCAACCTTAAACCAAAAACAAATGTCAGTCCTTAAAATAAATCAAATGTATCACTCACAGTTTTGCCCTTTTCATTATCCAGTTTTTTCTGTTCTTATAACACTTCCAAATATTCTAATGCGATTCATTTAAATTATTTAGTACTGGATTCACAGCAACAATGACCATAGGAGCTGCAATGCCAGTTTACAGAATCAGATCTAATCAAATCAAAATTCCAGGAGCTGGTTTTGAGCTTAACTTTTTTGGGGGGGGCAAGAATTTATATCATTCACATCATTTCTTATGTCAGGTGATCTGAGGTCACTTTCCCCTGAGCTGTCAGTTAATTTCAGTTCCCTTCTTTCCACATCAACTGCCTTTTTCCTATAATTTCAAATAGTGGCAAGATTTAAAATTTCCTTCTTTCATGTTAAAAGAAGTATGTATGCCTATTTAAAGTACCCAATTTTTACATTTCATAACGATATAAGTCAGCGTATTTTAACATTAAAAAAAATAACTTTGGTGTCAAGTATTTTGAAACACTCTTGCAAGACATTGACGAATTCCCTCGTTCTCCATCATCTCAAAAAAGTTTAATATCAAGTCATCATCTCTTCATGTGTATGTCATTAAAATTCATGTTACCTTACATTACACATTTTCAAAGGATGCTCTGGTAACGTAACTCTTCATGTCCACAATATTTAAATTCATACTTCACATTCACTACCTTTTCGAGATTTGGGGGTGGGAGAGATCCCAAAACTGATCAATAGCAAATTATTCCTTTATCGTTCACGAGCATACCAACATTTTTCATTTAATGCTTAATGTAAATTTATTTTTCACAGTATAATGGTGGTTACAGTGTTATTTTGAAGTTAAATACAGTACTTGCAATTTATTGTAGTATGGGTAAAAATTAAAAAAATAAAGAACAAAAACCAGCAGGAGTACCGTCAAAATGACAAGCCAATTTTCTAAGGATGGCATCATTTGCAGTCATCAGAATCTCAAGGGTTAATATTTACATGAAGCTCAATGGGTTAACACAACGCGAAACATGTTGTGTGCAGTTTCTGCCTGAATTTATTAGTGGATCAGGTCTTAACCTATGCAATTTTCTCTTGGATTTTCTGGAGTTTCCAACAAACTGTTCTCTTTCCCTCCTCAAAACGTTAAAAAAAATCAAAGTTCTTTGAAATAAGTTTAGTTTCCAGCTTCAGGACACCAAACCTCTAAGCGACATCATCATTCAGAACGCTGCTTTCCCGAGTGAAGACCTTGCTTGTAATAAAATCTCTCCAATACATTCCAGACAAAACTTTAATCCACTTCTTTGCAAATAATCCTTATAGCCTTTTCTTAGTCTTCTGTTTTCTTCTCCCTTTCACCATCCCTTTCTAATTCTAGGAGCTGATCAATGACCAGTTCTTTGTTATCGTGAGATGTGAATTACTCTGTATATGGACATCCTTCAGAAAAGAGAATATTAGCATGTTCTTCTTTCAATGGAGATGTGAATTACTCTGTATGTGGACATCTTTCAGAAAAGAGAATGTTAGCATGTTCTTCTTTAAATGGTTATCTTCAAAGCATATGCCAGATCACACAGCCTCCTTGCTATAACCTGACGCGCTGCACTGCAATCATGGTCCTCAGAAAATCCAGCAAATTTGAAGAACTGTACATGAGCTTTTTAAGAGTGATTTCCTTCTTTTCTTTATTATTAATTACCACCTGAATTATCTAATGTCTATGCCTTGTCCAACAGACCAGTACATATGGAAGTTCAAGTAAGTCTCCTATTCCGTACATATGGAAGTTCAAGTAAGTCTCCTATTCCTAAGCCTTAACAAAGATCACCTACATTCTTTGGGTCTGTCCTGGGACAAGAACTCAAAGATGAGCTAAAAAAAAAAATTACTAACAATAACAAACTATGTTACGCACACTGTCACTATTCATTACCTCAACCATCAAGCGCTCAAAGCACATTCAGTATATCAACTATTGAAATCCATGGTTCTGGATACTCTGTTTTACAAATTCTGGAATTTGCGAACCAATGAACCCATTAAATGCCATCCAAGGCTACATGGAGCTCTACATGGTCCAACAACGGTCACAAAAGTGAGTGCTATAGTCCCTTGTAGTTCTCATGGATAACTTCCAAACAATCAGTGTAGGGATACCTGCTGGTGTGGAACTTTTGGAAGCGTGAGTGCCTCATGCCTCCCAAAAGAGGCAGCTCCCCAGGAAATCTGAAGTCAAGGGTAGGAGGTCAGTGTTGCAGTCAAGTGAGGAGCATCAGAATCACCTTCATATTTGATTACCCACACAGCTTCTCGAGGACTTGCCACATCATCCCAAATGGGGAAAAACATGCATCTATACCAAGATGAGACGAAACGTTCCGGGAAATTGTTGTCATTCCTGATGGAGATTCATCTTCATCTTTAAAAGCCAAAGAACAAAATTTCAAGCATGCTGAGATCTATGACTGGCTTCCAATCTTTGTCTCCTGGACATGGAAGGTGACTTTAGAAGGCAGGTGATTTGTGGACAACAACTTCACCCTCCTGCTTCTCGATCACAGATTTTACCTCACTCTGCAAAGCCTTGAACCTTCCTATGTTAACTGAATATGATATGAATTGAACATAGAATTTAGGCCAAAGGCCAAGCACTGGGATCTATTAGGTCATTCAGCACTAAAACGGAAATTGACAGTAAAAGGTTTGAAAGGTGTAATAGGAGAAAAACCTCGCAGTTGCACTATGAATCAATTGTTAGGAGAGGGTGGAAAGTAAGATGGAGGAAAGAGAATATGAAAGGAGGCACAATAAAAGGAATGAAAAGGGTTGCAGCTAGGGGCCAAAGGCACACAAACAAGAACCTTAAGTAATGCCTACAGTGCAATGCATGAGAATTGACTCCTGAGTAAAGGAGGGTCTTAGCTATGATCTTTGCCACAACTAAATGGTAATGTGCTTATGAAGAGTGTTCCTGAATCCATCACCATCTCAGTTGCTGATCCAATAAGGAAATATATGGTGGGCTTCCAAGAGGCAACAATACATCTACTTGGTTTTTGGCCTTCCATACAAAGCTTGATGTTCTTAAGGATGCTGGAAATGGATTTCACCACTGACAGATCACAGCCCCAAGAGGAAGGGTTTACTTTCATCATTTAGTCACATTTCAGCCACTGAGACCTCCCTCACAGGTTCTGTAGTTTTCTCAAAGCCATACAGAACAGATATGATGACACCTTGGCAGTAAGAACCCAGTAATACAACTGTATCCAATATGCAGTAACACAAGTACAGGATACAATGACCTCTGCCTTCACCATGAGGAGGAAACCCATCACTTGAGGAGTGGGAGGAAGAAGAGATGATGACCCACTTCACATGCTAGATTTACCAGCAGTGAACTAGTCAATGTTTTAATAGGAGACAGGTGCCAGTGCCCTTCGCAACTAACTTGAAGATACTGTTAGTAAGCAAGACAGCTTGCACAGTAGGAATCTTCTGGCTCTTGACTGATACATGTCCAGTGAGATTTGTATTTCCTTACCACAGAAATATGGCAACGTGATTAATGGGGTTGTGTGGCATATACAGAATAATGCAAACACTAATATAAGTTATAAGGGATAGAGATCAACAAATTCAACTTACTGAGGTTAAATATGACAAACTTTTTATTAATTTGTATTTTTCATAGCTAAAAATCCTACGGTCTTAACGTGAGGATAAAATCTTCTAGCACCAGATGGAATCAGGAAAAAAAACATAAAAATTGTAGAACAAAGTGTTGGTGGTAATGGGACAGTGTCTTACATCCATAACAATTTAAGCAGCGCATGATGACAGCATAAAATCTGACATACAATAAGAAAGGAATGCTGGCTGAATCAAAACACCATCAGTGTAATTGTATTTATAGATTATCAGTCTGTGGATCGTGTGAATCCTCCACAAGGCTCTATTCCTTGATTCTCTGTATCATCTGAGTAATCCACTCTTTGGCAATTGTGCATTCACTCTCTCAGTCACATAAACACACACTACTTAATATATCTCACATTCCCTTTGTTTCCAATCTAGAAGCTTCTGATATTACATTTATCATTCCTAATACAGCTGGACACTTCAACTCTTCTTTCCAGTAAACTTTCTAATTAGCCAGAGCAACTATTTAATAGCCTTAGTGTTATAACAAGCTGATCCCTGTAGCCAACAGTAACATGAGCTGTCAGTATTATTTCATAACCCTTCCTAAACGTGACTCAGAAAAAACTTTTTTATCACTTTCTCTTAAGGGGTAATGTCTAAAAATTATGGAGGCCCTAATTCTTGGTCTCTTCTATTTATGTCTGTTAGTCTCAAAAGTTGCTTCAGTTATAATGAATCCTCCACCTCTAAAAATTTCTATCAGCACCTTGTAATTAGTTTTTACAGATGAATCTTTTCCATGCTATACTCTGAAACATTTACATACTTTTCTGGGGATAGACTATCAAATACTAGAATAATATTAACCATCTGAAATATGTCAAGCTGTCCAGAGAAATTATTTAGCTGAATTGTATTCTTTCATTAATTCAGTCCAACAGCATTAATTTCTTATTCAACTAGTTGACTCTGCAGTCTTGTTATAACAATCTGAAGAAGACAAATCTGAAATCACAAAGCATTTGAACCAGCCTGCCAAATCAAGGGGTTGGCTTGAAGGACTTATTCATAAACAACAAGTGACAACTGACTAAAGGTAAAATTCAAGAAGACAGACAGTTAGTTGGGAAGACAGCAAAGAACCTTTGGTGCTATTTACAGTACAAGGCAAACTTTAGGCAGCAAACCTCCCACACATACACAAACACAAAAGCTTAGCAAATAAAAAATAAAGACAGAGCATTTACCTGCAGCTTCCCTTGGTAGAAGTCCCATGAGTGGCGGTCTGATCACCATGGGTGGTGGGCTTGCCAGAGCCTCCTTCTCCCCAGTCCCATCCCCCAATTCTCCCCCTTCCCCCAAATTAGTGTCGTCACTATGTGAATCCTCTTTAACAATGTGAGAGGGAATCAGCACTGGCGAAGGCCTGCTGCTTGAACTGCTGGTGGGGGGTGGTGGCAAAGACTGGGATGCTTCACAGCTTCCTGAGTAGCCCTGAATGCGCTGCCGGAGGATGGAACCTTCGGTCACCAAATTTACTGCCTGGTCCGGCATGTGACTGTCCTCTTCTACCCCTCCCCCCTCCCCCTCATCTTCTTGCTTCACCTTTGGCACGTCTGCGGCAGGTAAGGACGCAGGTAACAGAGGGGGTGGGGCTAACTGTTGCGGTGATGCCTGTTGAGTGCTTCGTGGAGTGTTGTCCCCACGTTGGTTGGTTTGGTTAAGTGGTTTCGTGAGGGCGGCCGCTAAAGTAGAGCCCTCTAAGTGGGGACTTAACTCTAAACGGGATGGGGGTATATCTGAGCGGGGTGGGGTAGAAGGTGCTGCGGTGGAAAGTGGCAAGTTGTGGGTTGGACTGCTTGTGGGTCGGCGTTTTTTGGGTGGTGGAGATATATGGGACGGCTGTTGCAAAATATGACTTGTTGGAGAGGGTGTCGATCTTCTGCGCGGTGAGGACGGACCCTGCACAGCAATGGCACCTAAGCTGCTTACCACTTTGTTTACCAATCCTCCCTAATTCAGAAAAACAATGAGAAATTTGTTATCTTCAAAACATAGGAAAAAATTATAGGCCAAACTACAAAGCACCATTCTCAAATATAAAAGCAGATACTGCACTGCTCTACATATTACACATAACTGGCCTCATAAATCAGCACAAAAAGTCAAGAAAAAGCCAAAAATCAATACTCACACTCACTGAATCTCTGTGCAGCTGATGGGTACCTATGTGAGGATGGTGTTGGTTTTGTTCAGTCAGTCCCTTTATATGTAGCATCTCAGCTGTGCGTAAAAAGGTCGAGAGTCTGTCTTGAGACACGTAAACTTCTCCTTGGTACACAAAGCTGAGAAGCGCCGACATGTCCACATACGCCACATCTCGCAATATGATTATTGGGTGCTGGCATGGATTTTGCTGCAAAGAGAAAGGAAAACATTAAGGGAGGGAAACTGACCACAATCTATTTAAGGATGCCTATTTCTCTTGAGCACATGTAAGTTAACCTTATTAAATTTTACTGAATTACATGAAACCCTGTATACCATCCAATCACAATTTCTTGCTTAGCCATGGCATGCCAATAAATACTGACTGGACATGGCCTGATTTTTTATTTTTTTAGATGAATCCATGTGAAATATTTACGTCATTTTTATAAAAAAAAAGCTATGGTTAGGAGTCTGGATAGTTGATGTTGATTGGCATACTTTTGCTTATGATTTCCTTGCTTTAATATCAGCCAACTCATCACACATATCACTTAAAACCACAACATAACCATACTACTTCATTCAGCAATCCAACAATCAGACTATACCATGAAGCAAACTTGATGTAACAGTTGTATAAAATGTATCTACTCTTTAAAAATGGCAGTAAACAAAATACGATGTTTTCAATTACCTTGAGCAAGTTTCTGAAGTAAGGGGAGCAGGCAGATAGTACCACCTTGTGGGCCTTTAGACTGCGTCCCTCACAAGCCAGCGTCACGTCCACAAAGTCCTCATGGTCTCTTAAGTGCTCAAACGATGTGGCGATGTTGCTGTGAAAATTGTTCCACCGCAGGCAAAAGTGTTGGTCACTACCCATGGCGATCATGTGCTGCTTACTACTACACAAAAAAGAGAAAGAGAGAGAGAACTATTACAAAAGAGAATGCGGAATTCAAATGTCCAACAACATCTAAATTTATATATATTCAGTTTTGTGAAAATGAAGACTTGTTACAATAATAAACTACAAAAATGTTGATGAAACATTGACAAAACAGAGGTTCTCAGACATTAGAAAGACAAATATGTAAGATCAGGAACAATTTATAATTCCTGTACTCCATCAATATGAAAAGGAACTTCGTTGCAAAACCAAAAAACCATTTAATATTTTCTCTACAGAATAAATACTTCCCGAACATCAAAAATCACCATCTTCCTTACAAAATTATGTGAAATACCAATGTTCAACTCTGAAAATTTTTCACACTTGCACATGTTCAACCCACCCACACCTCAGTGCCAAGGTAAAAATTTGATCCACTTTCTGATAACACAACTGGCTACAAAACGTGATTTCAGCCAGCAACAAAGACCCACGACAGATATCCTTTGAATCTACAAGAGAAAACAAATTTCCAAAGTGCTTTCTGAGAGAGTTGTAGATGCAGTATGCTGTACTTGTTGTACTGCTAATTCCTCCTATTTCCACACTTTCTTAAGTGATGGTGATTAAAGGACAAAATCAGTCGGAAATTTCTATAACAACTTCCTCTCCATGGTTTGATTGCCAATAGGAACTGGCCAATGCCTTAAAATTAGTCGGTTATCTATAACCAATTTACTCTTGATGGTCTGATAAGAGTTGGAGTAAACAGCTACCAAATTATAAATTAATATTTCAACATTTATGCAAACAAAATTGCACCTCACTCATTTACAATGTCAGCTAGAACTGAAAAAAAAAAAGGATGACTAAACATGTACATTATTGAGCTACAAATATTTTATAAATGACTAAAGCAACAGCTATCAAGAAGGATCTGGGCTTACAAATAACCGATAAAATTTCAGTGAGACTCTGACAATGAAACTACCAAAACCATAAGGCTTTCAAGATAAAAAAAAAAACTACAAACAAAATTTTCACACACACACACACACACACAAATTTTGATTCTTTATCTAAGGATGATGTTACCATACTGCTGGTATTCAAACTATACCTAGAGCACACAAACACTGGGAAAATGCAAGTTAAATACTGTACCAACGTGTGATTTTGATTTTCATTTAGGATACACATTCTTTATCACTTGATCTTAAAATTTACCAACAACTTTCCCTTTTTCTTAATAACAAACATTTAAAAGATGATTTAACTACCGATAATGATTTATCTTATATTTCAATCCTTGAAACTATACCATAGGACCTTTCCATTTCAAAGATTATCAGATTAAACCTTGACACTTTCTCTCAATACAAGATGCCTAAGTGAAATCAAGTGATTCACACTCAAGGCCACCTATCACAACCAATATGATTTCCCAAGACATACTGTCACGACACAATGAGGACTTGTTCACAGAACCAAACCTGCATAATACATGGTGATTCTGACCTTTACGACAAAGACTAGGGATAACAATTACTCACATATGACTTCTTTTGTCCCACACGATCTAGAGAGAAAATGACAACAAGACAAAATACGGTTAGAACGTAGAAACAAAAATCAATACGAGGCTGGTGAACTGCGTCTTGCCATCATACAGCTGCCTGATCTTTGTGGAACAGCGTCTTTCACCTTTTTTCTTGTGGGAGCAAGGGATTTTCCTTTAACATCCTCCTATACATCCTAGAGCAATTTTCTATATAGTATAAACAAAATATTCACTTCTATTGAGAGGGAGCAAAACCATCAACTTGAAAGTCCACAACGAACTGAACACTGGGTCACGGTTATTTCTCCTACTAATAAATTCACCGTTAAATAGTCACGCAATTAACAATTCCACACAAGATCATTCTTTAAATATACACAAACAATCGCCTCAGAATACCTGCCACTCAGCAGAAACCATTAACTCGTTCAACACAGGCGAGAGTTTTGAAAAGATTACGGATCAAATGTGTTACATGACTGGCGTTCACTGACAACAGATACACTATGGTACGTTACGAACACTCCAGGGTCATGGGTAAGGCGCAAGACCGCCATACAGTGACGTTCTGTCGCTTATCATTACGTGTGGCATAACTCCTGCATACATATTGTCTTCCTGGCGTAAACAACTCGTATACCCATTGATAAACCCCCTCTTATCAGTGGCCCTGAAAGCCTCGTATCATGAACTATTGAGAAGGGAGTGACGCAAATACTCCCCGAGACTACGTTCAGCAGGGTGAATGATGCAACCAACCTCAGCTGAGATAAATACCTTTTTCCTTTAATACTGGAAATGAGGAAATTTCCAATTTTACTGTTTTACTTAATAAATACTATCAAATAAATAATAACAAACATAAAAAATATTCCTATTGTCCTTTTCATACCTACCCCAAGTATGCTATTTAAGGGATCAAATTTTATCTACTTACAATGAGTAAGAGTGAGGGCAATCAATATAAGGTGGCTAAGTGGTTTCTCTAAGATAAAGACAGGCCTTGTGAGGTGAGCTGATGATAAATACCACTCAGAACTCAAGATTAAAAATCAGGAGCTAAGAAACCAATAACTTTCCCTCCCAGCCATTACAAAAATTGGTTGACAAAGTGGCAAACTTTAGGTCACAGTAATTTCATCATGTGCTCCACTTCCTTACAATGCATTTGACATGACTGTAATTGACTTTTCAAGAATAAAGCAAACTGGAAATCAACCTAATAAAATTCTGTACTATTATGATAATATAGCAACTGCAAACTAACATCCCTCTATAATTAACTTCAATGAACAAAAGCTGACAGCATAATCATGTGGTAAAGAATGCATAAATCAAGACAAGATATTCATTACAAAGTGAAATTCACGGACAGACTTCATCGTGTACTTTCAAGTACGAGCCTTCAGTATTGCACAAAAGGGGCAAACAGCGCAGACGATGAGTTGGAAAGTCCAAGTTAAGCACAGTCCGGCTATCAGACGAAAAAATAATACATGCTCGCATTAACCACTTTATTCCAAAACATCTTGGACGACCTTGCCAGATAAGATATGATAGAGGGTGAAGCTCCTGAAAACACAGACTCACCAGTACAATGAATGGCCCATGACTGATAGCTCAATGTCGCAGAGAGGGGGAGGAGAAGTACCTTCGACCAGTATCCTGGTCTGGCTAAATCTTTCCATTGTTTGTTCGATGATCCTGTACGTATTACGGATCTGTCATTTATATGCCATTTGACGAGGAAACATGTATATTTGAAGAAGATGAGTAAATACATTTGAACATGGAAATGAATAAATATGCCATCTGACAAGGACTTTTCAATAATGACAGCCAATGTTCACAAGCCTATGATACCACTTCTAATGCAACCTGCCACGTGGCCAACTATTGATATATCAAAGAGATAAGTCCAAATTCATGTGCACAACCAGAAAAGTCCATGACCCTGAAGTTCATTTTAATGGACAACTATAAAATGCTCAAACAAAAGGCCTTGCATATAGGCTACTACTGTTAACTTGCAATTCTTGAATGAAGCATTCTTCGCTTCTAATTTAGCACCTTACTCACTGGAATTATGAAGAAATAAGTAAAAGTCGTCTGTTCACAGCACTTTTAGAACAAAAGATTCGAACCATGCGATGGTAACACTATCATTTTTCTGGATGTTGAGTGATAAATTAAGTGTAAAATCGGAAATACATGAAGTGCAAAATAGCTATTAGAATAAAATACTCCACTGCTAAAACATGACTTTTTTGGCGGGTCAAACTCAAGTTAAGGCGACTGACTTCAGCAGTTTGAAATAATGTAAAACAACACTGCCTTGAGACAAGCAATTTCCTAAGATGAGACACTTGCTTGGCTACAAACTACAGTCAACCCCCGGTATTCGAGGGGGATGTGTTCCACTATCCCTTGAGAATAGCTAAAATCTGCGAATACTTGACACCCCTCTAAAAACTGCCTATTTTGATAGTACAAAACACCAAAAAACCCTCTAAAAATGCTTATACCTGGATATTTTAATAATTTCATCACAAAAAGTGCATTTACTGTAGTCACAAAATTAATATGAAAATACATTAATTTGTGGATATTTCTCTACGAAAAATGCTGCCAACGGCCGAATTTTCCGTGAATAATGTGTACATTATTCACATTATCCACAGAGAAGCCGCAAACCCAGAACCGTGAATAGGAAGAGGTCCACTGTATGCATCAAGTGACAAAGTTCTTAAAAAACCCTTTGAAAGAAAACTTCCCAAAATGTTGTACGACCACATCCAGCGTTATATAACAGAACAAAATCCATTTTGCACTGACAACTAACAGCAACTGTTATGATTTACCAAACTGATTTAATTACAGTACAGTCAACCAAGTCAGTCATACAAGGAAAAATACACACTAGAATGCTTCTACGCCACGACAGACGAAAGAACTCAAAAGTACTTGACTCTAGAGGGGTTTATAATTTTAAATGTTAATAACAGCTTCATTTTTATTTCATAAATATCACGTCACAAGGACAAAATGTTCGAGGTGATAACGACAAAGTGACAATGCCTCTTATAATACTTGTCCTTGGTTATTGGGAATACATTACAGTGACAAATACAGTAATCTAGTCTTATCTCACTATTCAACGTAGATATCAGTCCACATGTAATCACGTTCCCTTCCACATTTAACATTACTCCACACGCCTTAATGTGACACATGCAAAATACGTTCACACCTCTCACCAGAAAGCTTTTAATCATGTAAAACCTTCGTACACTGTTAATTTTATTGTCTCAAGCTACATGCTGTACTCCAATTACAGTATGTATTAACATGAAGCATCAAATACTATGCAACTAAAAAAAATTGACTGACTAGCAGAGCAAAAATTATGTAATAAGAAGCAAATGTAATTCACCCTTTAAAACTACTAATGATTTGACAGTTTAAGGGACCCATTTCAAAAGGCAACATTCAAAATCACAAAGAGAAAAATGACACAATTGTGTTCATTGCCAAGGGAAAAAAAATCTGGGGTAATAAGGCCTAAAACAAACCAAATTCCTCACGCTTTATGGAGTTGCATAAACCTTTTTAAGAGGTAAACTCTTCTCAAAAAGGTCTGCCATAGATACATATGGCTACCTCTACAAGTATTGAACACAGTGATTCATCAAAGGGAGGGCATGACACAGCATGCTCTCAAAATGCCAGGTATCCTAACATGTTTAATGTAAAACCAATTTTTTTCATTCCCAGCCCCAGTGCTATTTTAAGATTTTCCTTTTATACGACATCAACTCTGTCTAACGCTGACATGCTGGGGTTGAAACGCATGTTTAGAAGGAACGCACAAAGAAGAGACAGACACCAAAATCGGTTCTGATAATGATCACGTGATGATGAAATCAAGTGTTCTAGTGTTATCTAGATGTAACCTTCCTTTACCCGACTAGTTCCCCAAGTCTTCATCTGATTTTGTAAAACGCTTAAAAATGTAGTGCTACCATTTGTGCATTTCCCCAGGTATCTTTGAAAATCCCATTACTTTTCTCATTTCAACAGAAACTGAATTCAAAATGGACCAGGGTAAGACAAAAGTACCTTCTAGATAAAAAAAAAAAAAAAAAAAGCCTGTCCACCCATGACCTAACCAATGAAAGTTCCTGTAATAACAAGAGAGATGACGTAGAATGAAACTGCTGAAGTACTCGTAAATGTGAGAGAATTTCATACTCAGATATCCTAACAATACATTAAATACTCAAGAGACAACCGCTCACAAAAGAACAAGAAAGATTTTGAAGAAGCGTGAAAGAGAAGTGCTGAAATTCACATCTCGAGTGCCTAAGGAAGATTATGTGACAGATGGAGAAGTTGCGGAGGGATTTGATGTTGAGGAGAGGAACAGTCTGAGGTTGTGTTCTATAAAAAGAACAAGGCGACGACTGGAGGGGTGGGTGTTGCAGGGGAAGCAAAGAAAATTATGGAAGAATGGTATGGAGGAAAATTATGTCACAAAGTTCACAGGAGCAAAAAGATATAGCATACCCACAAACAGTAACCCTGACAATATAAAAGGCTCCCAAAGCAAAAGTTGTGACTGTATCATTCCTGGCTTCGTGTTAAATTCTAAAGTTAGCTACATTCAAGGACTTGAAATTTCTATAGTCATAATTGAATGTAACAACTTACCTGGCTTTTAAAGGCTATTTGCTTCAAGTTTGCCAAAGCAGTAATTAACGAAAGCACCCACTAATTTTGTTGGTTCCACTGTAAACGCTATAAACTTGTACAACTTTTATTCATGAATTTAAAATTGTGCTATTTGCAAAGGAAAATTACAAAAAGTCTTTACAAAGTGCAAAGACTAATATACATAAGACTAATATACATAAGACGCATGATTATGAAATGCACCAAAAACATCGTTACAAAACACTCCCTACTTAACCCTAGTTGCTATTAAATAACCCTAATTACTACAACTTCAAAACATTCCTGTAAGGAGAGAGAGAGAGAGAGAGAGAGAGAGAGAGAGAGAGAGAGAGAGAGAGAGAGAGAGAGAGAGAGAGAGAAGGCAGAGAGTCACAAGTGTTTCACTGGAAAAAAAAAAAAAAAAAACCTGCACAATTTTATAACCAGAATAACATCCTCACCATAAAATGGTAATTCTAGCAGACAAGAAAATTAAAAGTCGTCACTGAAATCAATTAGTACAAGGGTGACGTCTGGTCAAGAACAAGAGATAAGCACAAAATTAAGCTTCATGTAACTGGCAACCCACTAGGAAATATTATCAAATTCAAGAGACCTGAATTACGCACAATACCCCTGATAAAGTAGCTGGGTACGGTATCAGTTTCTGTCTCTGCATTATCACCAATTTTACAACTACGCGGCACTAAAAATGCCGTGTCTCAACTTTTAATCATGGCTGCATTTGACGCAACTCGACGCATTCCTATTCACGGATCTTGCCCCTACGTTGTGTCTAATAAATCATCAATGTCTCAAGCGTGTAAATGCACTTTAAATGTTTATCAAATGTCTAGAACACTTCCTGCAGCTGGAAAAATACTGAAATCTCAAAAAATGAGATTGTTTGGAGATGTAGTGAAAAGGGGTGAGGATAGTTTGACATACGGAAAAATGGCCCCAAAAAAAATTAATAAAAAATGCTGGTGAAGACTCAGACCAGAAGGAACTTCAGGAGAAAGTGCAGAAAACAAACAAGAGAAGAGAGGACTTCCTTCCTGTCTAACCTTGTACTACAAGGCAACTTGAACGTGAAAATATTCGCAATGATGTGTTCTTCCACAAAACCTATACACAAGCAGAGCATACCCAAGTCTTTTGGTGCACACAACATACTCCAATCTATTTTTGTGATTTCCTGTTCTAAGCAAGCGCTATGCTACTTGCACTTTCAACCTTAACGTACATGACATACTCGACTGGAAAACAAGCACGGAATAACTTCCACTTTGCAAAATCAACCTTCTTTTTCTCACAGCAGATAGTACCTTGCTGTTGCAATGCTATATGCCCTGATTCTAAGTCAATACCCCATTCTAAGTCAATTAAATTTGTTTCTTTTAGAAGAAAATCGCATAAACTTAATTTAAAATATTTGCCCTGTCTATGTGTTTCTTAGGGATTTTTATATTTCCGAGAGAGAGAGAGAGAGAGAGAGAGAGAGAGAGAGAGAGAGAGAGAGAGAGAGAGAGAGAGAGAGAGAGAGATACATAAACTGCATTTGGTAGTAGTATCATACTATATATGTGGTTGTATATGTTTCTTTGAATTTTCTGTTTCAGAGAGACAGAAAGAGAATTACTTTAGCTGCATTTAGTATATGTGCCATCTATAAGTTTCTTAAGGATTTTCTATATTTCTGAGAGAGAGAGAGAGAGAGAGAGAGAGAGAGAGAGAGAGAGAGAGAGAGAGAGAGAGAGAGAGAGAGAATTACATAAGCTGCATTTAGTATATGTGCCATCTATATGTTTCTTAAGGATTTTCTATATTTCTGAGAGAGAGAGAGAGAGAGAGAGAGAGAGAGAGAGAGAGAGAGAATTACTTAAGGTGCATTTAGTATATGTGCCATCCATATGTTTCTTAAGGATTTTCTATATTTCTGAGAGAGAGAGAGAGAGAGAGAGAGAGAGAGAGAGAGAGAGAGAGAGAGAGAGAGAGAGAGAGAATTACTTAAGGTGCATTTAGTATATGTGCCATCCATATGTTTCTTAAGGATTTTCTATATTTCTGAGAGAGAGAGAGAGAGAGAGAGAGAGAGAGAGAGAGAGAGAGAGAGAGAGAGAGAGAGAGAGAGAGAGAGAGAGAGAGAGAGAGAGAATTACTTAAGGTGCATTTAGTATATGTGCCATCCATATGTTTCTTAAGGATTTTCTATATTTCTGAGAGAGAGAGAGAGAGAGAGAGAGAGAGAGAGAGAGAGAGAGAGAGAGAGAGAGAGAGAGAGAATTACTTAAGGTGCATTTAGTATATGTGCCATCCATATGTTTCTTAAGGATTTTCTATATTTCTGAGAGAGAGAGAGAGAGAGAGAGAGAGAGAGAGAGAGAGAGAGAGAGAGAGAGAGAGAGAGATTTAGTATTTAGTATATGTGCCATCCATATGTTTCTTAAGGATTTTCTATATTTCTGAGAGAGAGAGAGAGAGAGAGAGAGAGAGAGAGAGAGAGAGAGAGAGAGAGAGAGAGAGAGAGAGAGAGAGAGAGAGAATTACTTAAGGTGCATTTAGTATATGTGCCATCCATATGTTTCTTAAGGATTTTCTATATTTCTGAGAGAGAGAGAGAGAGAGAGAGAGAGAGAGAGAGAGAGAGAGAGAGAGAGAGAGAGAGAGAGAGAGAGAGAGAGAGAGAGAATTACTTAAGGTGCATTTAGTATATGTGCCATCCATATGTTTCTTAAGGATTTTCTATATTTCTGAGAGAGAGAGAGAGAGAGAGAGAGAGAGAGAGAGAGAGAGAGAGAGAGAGAGAGAGAGAGAGAGAGAGAGAGAGAGAGAGAATTACTTAAGCTGCATTTAGTATATGTGCCATCTATATGTTTCTTAGGGATTTTCTATATTTCCAAGAGAGAGAGAGAGAGAGAGAGAGAGAGAGAGAGAGAGAGAGAGAGAGAGAGAGAGAGAGAGAGAGAGAGAGAGAGAGAGAGAGAGACTCAAATCCACAATCACCAATTCAGCTACTTTTATGGTTTACAGTACTTTGCTGAATCCTGCTTTCTAACGCATCTCTTCTGCTCACCCACAAATTTAAAGCACGACTCCAAATTAAAACAACTTGGCATGCGTCCTCACTGTCTTGAGTACAGAGAATTAAGTCGAGAGGAGACTTGCACAGCATAATTTATCCTGAGGATGGTGTTACCATGACAACATTGTATGCATTCCAATAAATATACCCGTAAACAAAGTAAGTCACAGACTGTTTGTCCTGGAATTTGTACCGCTTTATAATGTTTGACATACAAGCACTAGAGTCTGCATTGTTGCCAAGAGTGAGTCAGTAGACAATCTTAAAATGAGAACATAATTAAGTACTTCTTAAGAGAGTCATTCAGTTTTTCATGTCATGTAATACTAACACTAATTTTAATTCAAAACCAGAGTTGTTGTCTCATCTTCATTAAAATTCAAAATAACTTTTTTTTTTTTACAAACGGGTACAGAGTTATAACTAGAAGCCTATCTAAATGGTGAAAAGCCTATTTAAATAGAGTGAACGTCATAAAACAAGATGACGAGGGGAGTTGCTTTGCAAATAAGAGCATTTCTCCAAGCCACACTGCTGGAGTCCCTTGTAAATCTACTGCATAAGCCCCTTGTAAATCCAATCATTTTACAGAGTAGACTGACAAGTGGCATTTACAATCACCTTGCTTCTTGTAGGCAGACTTAGATAGAACCAAAATGTGATTCTTTCCCAATAAATCACTGACTCCTTCAAACCCAAAATTGCTTTGTGAGAGTTATGATTTTTGGTTTGGTCTATTTAAATTCACAACTACAGCACATGACTGAATGGCTGAAACCATGAGAGAGAGAGAGAGAGAGAGAGAGAGAGAGAGAGAGAGAGAGAGAGAGAGAGAGAGAGAGAGAGAGAGAGAGAGAGAGAGAGAGAGAGAGAGAGAGAGAAAATTCACAACTACAACTACAGCACAAGATTGAATGGCTGAGAGAGAGAGAGAGAGAGAGAGAGAGAGAGAGAGAGAGAGAGAGAGAGAGAGAGAGAGAGAGAGAGAGAGAGAGAGAGAGAGAGAGATTGGTAACACTTAAACCATGAATTGCAAAAGCAGCAATAAGCCCAGAGCAACTAAAAGATATGTACTATTTACGTTAGGCTACTGACTGACAACTTGTCCTGATAACTTTCTGTACACTGCACCAAATTAGCAGATAGAAATTCCTAGCTTTGCTGCCATCTTATTTACATATTCATACCATCAACCATAAAATAGCAGAGAAAGTTTGAAGATACGAAAATATTGGCATTAAAAATCATGAAAAAAAAGGAGGCGTAGATAAAGATCCTGAGGAACTATGTCAGGCAAAAAGTGCAAAAAAAAAGGAAGGCATTGGAGAAATCTTATTCCATGTTTAACTAAAAAAAAATGGGGAAAGTTTGCGTTACGAAGTTGTTTCCCATGCAAATATGAAGGCATTAACATGTGCTTCTCTCACACAAAAATGCAACATCCCAATATTCTATCCTACACAAATTGTACAGCCCAAAGGCAAGCCACTGCACTTCACAGTACTATGACAAGGAATACATCAATGTGTAAGTTCACTAAACAACAAAATAATAAAATGTCTGGTAGTACTCTGGTGTTACAGTACTCTTTAACACAACACCTTGCATCTCACAAACTGTGAATGCAACGAGGGAGGGTTACTGTATGCTCAGAATTGAATATAAGGAAATTATAATGAAACATTTTGCAAAGGAGATATATGACCTAGCACATTCAAAGTCTCCTTAGAGCAAAACTCAAGAGGAGTTACTAATGTACATAAAAATATAATCAAATACAGATCAAACAGTTTGCCCTTTCCCTGGCTTTGTTTGCATGTCTTAAGTATATTTTTCCTCCATGTTAAAGTACCACAAAATACTGAGATGACTGAGGGATGATTCATGTCTGAAATTCATACAGATCAATAGTTTTTTGCATACAGTACATGCATCACAATATAAAAAGAAGTACAGAAATTAACAAGTGTAAATGCCCCAAAAAGTTTTTAACCAAGGTAAAGAACCAAAGACCGGGATTTACAAGACAGTTCAAGATAATCTAAATTGTTTTATATAATACGGTTCTTCATTAATTTACTGACAGGGACAATCAAGTAGTAGTTATAGTAAGTTGACAAGTGACTAAATTTAAGTGACATAAAAATTGACACCTACAGGAGGTATAAAGCTAAAAGGGACGGCCAAAATGACCAAAAAAAAAAAAAAAAAAAAAAACATCCAACAAATTGAGAGAGAGAGAGAGAGAGAGAGAGAGAGAGAGAGAGAGAGAGAGAGAGAGAGAGAGAGAGAGAAAAAAAATCAAGGCTTTTCCACTTCTACTAATCTCTACACAACCAAGACATTCAAGAAATAAAAGAACGGGCGGGAAATATTATCCCACATCAGACTGCATACGGAAATGTTATCTTTGCAACAAGTGCCCTTCAGGAATTAACATACGCAACTCTAACGCAAGGGTACTGAGAGAGCCCCCAAGACCCTACTACTGTAAATTCCAAGTCACATAAATCATCCAGTCGGAATGACCCTTATCTTTAGGGAATTCATGAGAGAGAGAGAGAGAGAGAGAGAGAGAGAGAGAGAGAGAGAGAGAGAGAGAGAGAGAGAGAGAGAGAGAGAGAGAGAGTTAAGTATACCTTAGTTTTACCAGACCACTGAGCTGATTAAGAGAGAGAGAGAGAGAGAGAGTGTGTGTTACATAAATTGCATTTAGTAGTAGTAGTATTATATATGTGGTCGTTGTATATGTTTCTTTGAATTTTCTGTTTCAGAGAGAGAGAGAGAGAGAGAGAGAGAGAGAGAGAGAGAGAGAGAGAGAGAGAGAGAGAGAGAGAGAATTTCTTCTCTTGAAAAGTATACTGCATTTGCTTTTTTTCCTAAAAACTTTAAAAATTTCCACAGACACTTAAGAAAAGGGCCTCTTCGCATACTCAGGAGTAAAATATTCTCTCTCTCTCTCTTTTGTTTTTCAAGGCTAAAAAACAAAACTGGGAATGAAATACAACAGCAACCCCATGAGTCTGGTCACAGAACCACACTCTGACAGAGAAAATTCCATTCAATATTAACAGTGATGACTTTAGTTTCTACATAAACGCAGCAACTCGGGGGGCCAACTCCAACAGTATGCACTAATACGGTGGTGCACTGCATTCAGGAATGCTGCCACTCGACAGTGAAGACAAATCAATACCACACCAATTACTCCAACACAGGAAATTCTTCAAGTCTGGGCTTGTAACATGTAACGAAGCTTATCTAAAATGTTAATACATAAAATGCAATTCTGATATTTAGTCACTGTTCCCTCAATTTGAAATCAAGACATGTATCATGAACATCTACTGAATTTTATATACTGATGGCTGCATATGTGTGTGTGTGTGCAAATAGCTGTACATTTTTACGACTGCCTTATACAGTCTACAACTTATAACATTCATATAAAAAAGTTAATATATGCAAAATACCTGAACTGTGCAAGTATGATCAACTACAATTTCAGTTTTTCAAAAGCAAGTGTAAGTATTTATACACACCTATAAATGCATTAAGTACTGTACTGCATATAGGTTACAGCAAAAATTACCGTGACCTGAGAATTTAATGTATGTTCAATTAAGTTTAAGGCTAAATTTCACCTAAGCACAAACACTGAAATATTTGTAACACTGTATCTTCTCACTCCAAAATTCTATATATGAAATACTACCTTCATCAACATATGTAAATCACAAGATTACATAACAAGAAGGATAGAGATTATGTAACAAGAAAGACCAATTTCTTCTAAGGTAAAATCATCACACACTTCCTCCATACACCAATGTAACTTGTAAAGTAAATCAATAAGCCTCAACTATTATGTAATGCACACTGGTTTAAGTTTCTTTAAAAAAATTTTTTAATTCCAACAAATTTAAATCACAGCAGAATTTGACAGCTCGATGCAAGTCTAAAAAAATTATTTATAACAACCTCAACAGTGTTTTCTAAAACACTCAAATCACATACAACTTAGATTTTGTGAGCATGCAGAAATTTGAGTGACCGGTCATTCAAATATATTAAGCCCACAGTTTGTAAGCATATAAAAATACAAGCTTATTAACCATGGTTTCCAAATTCAACTTCGCATGCAAGCGGTTGGAGCAAGTGCATTCTGGAGAACCATTAATCCTAACAACCCTGTATTACTTTACTGACTTCCAATCAATTTACAAGTTTTACGTATCTATAAAAACCTCCCTTTTACTCTCGATAGCTGTTGCACGTCATCCACAAAACTGCCCTGGTACATGCAATAAATGCACTACAGGTATTGCATTGCCTTCCTAACCCTAATGCAAAGGAATTGCAGCCAGGAATTTTTATCAACGTTAACCGGAGAATATTTCGAAAATCCTTCATAAAATATCAAAATACATTCAAATTCACTGCTAGCAACAAACACGGCAATATTCACTGAGAAGTGTCGACTATCCTACTCAGAATGCACTCTGGGAAATGCGGAATAAGACCAAAGGTAATATGCGGATTAATTTAAATATCTCGGCATAAATGCAATGCACTGACAGTCACCCCACAACACTTCTTCCAATGCAGATATCACGAGGTAACGACGTCCTGCATCGCACTTCCTGCGGGTCATATTCGCGAAAATCTTGTTTTTCCTTAAACAGAAAAAAAAAAAGAACTAGAAAGCACATTATCTTCAACAAATGCACAAAAAAAAAAAAAAAAACAAATTCCCCTCAAACTTCCCACCATTAGGCCTAACAACCCTCGCTCCCCTCTGCGAGCGGAGGAGGCCCAAAGCCGTTGCAGGTAATGGCACCGCCGTAAGCCTATGCGAGGGAGGAGAGGAGAGGAGAGGCCTCACTGCAGAATGCAATTCCGAACGACCACAGGCCCCAGGTGTCCACATGCACGTCAAAAAAACCTCCAAAAAAATTAAAAGAGGCCACTTACCATGGGCCAGGGCCCACCTGGACCTACAGCACTGAGAATATAACTAAGCCTAACCCCTTTGGCCAAAGACACCAGCAGCCACTGAGGAGGGCCATTGTAAGTCCCCCCCTTTGTTTCAGGAGACCGGTGTGTGTGTGTGTGTGTGTGTGTGTGTGTATGTGAGTGTGTTTGTGCGTTTGTGCGTGCGTGAGTGTCTGGGATGCAACATGCCTAGCCTAAAAATCAATAGCCACCACGGCAGCAGCAGCAGCAGCAGAGAAGCAGCCTGCCAGCCCCCTTCCTGCCCCCCTTCCCACACACCCCCCTCCTCCCCTGCACGAAAAACCACACACCCCACCACCTCGCGATGCTATAGGCCTCGAAAACTTCACCTTCGGAGGCGATTCGGGCACCGACGGCCACTCGGCGCCTGCCGCGGGGCACTAACACGTCCCTTGGGCGCCTCCTCCGAGGGGGAGAAGCGCGGAAATGCGGAGGAAAATACCTTGAAGTTGCATGATTGCAAGAGTGTTGTTGCAGGGTAGGCCTGAGCGGCGAGAGGCGGGGGGGGGAGGGAGAGCGGGAAGGGGAGGGAGGGAGGGAGGGAAGGCAGACACAGGCCCACATACAGCGGCAATCAATATTTTACTTCCCCCCTCCTCTCCTTTCCTTCATTCCCCCCCCTACCCCTTTCTTTCCGTCACTCTCCTCCTCCTCCTCCTCCTCCCCTCCTCCTAACCCCCCCTCCACCGCCTCCTCCTCCTCCTCCTCCCTCCCCGCGACGGTCACCGAGGAGGAGGAGGAGGAGGAGGATCTCCCACCCCGAGTCTTCTCTCGCCTAACCCCCTCCTCCATTTCTCCAGCAGCCCATACATGCCCATAGAAAATCGCCGTGGCCTTTAGGGCGCGAAGGGCACGACCACCACAGGGAAGCCGACACAGGGGCACGAAGGGCGGGGGGAGCCGAGGGGCACGAAGGGCATTTTCCCTTCTGCGTTTTCTCTCCCGTCCCTCCTGACGCACTCTCTTAACCCAAATAAACAGTGACACCGTTTTGTTTGTAAACACTTTTCCCTTGCTCCGAAGGGCGCTGCCCCCTCCTTTCGCACTCCCGCCCCTTCCGAAGGACGCGCCGAGGGCGGCGGCACTTACCTTAAATCTACATGCGCCCCGTATTTTAAGCAATGGCGCCGGAAATATCACAAAACTCGCACTGGGGCCACTCATGACATGTTGTCGAGACGGTCAATGAACCCATTGCGTCTTTGTTAAGCGGAGGGTTCCAACACTCCGCCGCCGATTCATAGACGACGCAAACGCCGCGCGCGCACCGGATCCGATCCCCCTTCCGCCTTCTGCCCCCCCTCCCTTACCCCCTTCCACCCCCTGAAACCGTCTCCCCCCCCACCGTCATCCCATTCCCCGTCCAAGACTTCGGAAGGGGTTCGGGAGCCGCCAGGTGGATCGGATGCCTTACAGAAGGGGGATCCGCGGATGCCTTACCGAAGGGGGATCCGTGGGTGCCTTACAGAAGGGGGATCCGCGGATGCCTTAACGAAGGAGAATCCACCAGGTGGATCGCATGCCCCAACGAAGGAAGGGGGGATCCAGGTGGATAAGATGCCTTGGCGAAGGAAGGGGGAGATCCACGGATATGCCTTACCGAAGGGAGATCCACCAGGTGGATCGGATGCCTTATCGTCCATCTACCGTAGACGCGCCGAGGGGATTCCGATGACGTTCGGTGGAATCGGACGACGATTCTACCGGATCTACTTCGCTTTTGGGGGCGACACTACCCCCTTCCCCCTCCTCCAACCCCCCTTCTACCACCACCTCCAATCCACCTCCCCTCCTCCTCCTCCGGTCGTAATTGGCGGCTTTCACTTGCAACACCTGAGAGAGAGAGAGAGAGAGAGAGGGAGAAATTGGTGGAATGATGCACCCAGTGCCAACGTATTCGCAAAACAATCCTTGCATGCATTTCGTCGACATTATGCGAATGACGTCAGACTTTATTATCAACGATAAATGACTCCAAAAAGAAACACGAATGATAAAAGAGAGAGAGAGACGGTTTCGGGGCGGGGTTATGGGATATGCAGTACTCGATGTTGCAATATCAGAGCTCACTGTCCCGCCGTAAATGGAGACTTGCTTTGCATACATACCACATGCAGCGTGGAATTTTTCAAGGCGCCTACTACATCTCCTAGCTGTTATGAGTCGTGCATTTGCGAAGAATTGTTATACTTAAATATCGAACTATTTCCTGGTTAAGTATATGTATAGGTATACGAATATAGATATGCATATATAAACATACACACACACAAAAACATATACAGTATATATATATATATATATATATATATATATATATATATATATATATATATATATATATATATATATATATATATATATATATATATATATATATATATATATATATATACATATATATAATCTTCCTTCTCAGAAAATTCTCTTAAAATAAGTGTATCAAATTTTTTTATTATTATTATATCATTATTATTATTATTACTATAAAACTGTGAATATTATAATTATTATTACTGATAACAATGATGACTATTAATATATATAATATATACACATATACAGTATACATATATATACATATATATATATATATATATATATATATATATATATATATATATATATATATATATAAAGAGAGAGAGAGAGAGAGAGAGAGAGAGAGAGAGAGAGAGAGAGAGAGAGAGAGAGAGAGAGAGAGAGAGAGAGAGATTTTCCTTCTCAGAGAACTCTCTCAAACTGGTGTATCAAATTTATTATTATTATTATTATTATTATTATTATTATTATTATTATTATTATTATAGGTGACGATAATGATTCTGTTATTCAAACGCAATTTCTGATACAATCAAAACACGAGATTTTTAAGATTACATATTCAAATAACGCTGGATTTGGTCATTCCTCGGTTGGGTGGCCACAAATTGAAGCCACACTATCGGTATACTTGCTCCCGCCGGCCGTTGCTTGGTCTAGCAACCTCATCCTAAAAAAAAGATGTACAGAAACTCGCAGTGGGTGACAATAAGTTCCTAGAGACCTTCACAGCTACCAGATTATATTGTGTTTCACAAATGATGATGTGGTTTATGCCATTCTTCAGAATATATATATATATATATATATATATATATATATATATATATATATATATATATATATATATATATATATATATATATATATATATAAACAATATATATACATATATATATATATAATGTATGCATATATATATACATACATACATATATATGTATATATACAAAATATCATATCAACTATAAATGAAATATTTATCAGGAATACCATGAACATTAAATGCAGAATTTTCTCAAGGACTCAGTAATATTAAAAATAGTACAAGCTAAAGTTAAAGAAGTTGGACAGCTAAATGAGAAAAGACCAAAAGGAATGGATTCAAAGTAAAAGGCAGGAAGCACTGCACCTGGGCTGCTTACAGTGTGCCATGCAAGGTTACTCTGTAGAGAGAGAGAGAGAGAGAGAGAGGAACTGACAGGTTTAAACCATCGCCTCAAATGCATTATAATTTGTCATAAATGAGGGCACCGAGTAGGGCCTTTTACATTTCATTAATGGAGAGGCCGACGGGAGGAGCAACTCATGACGGCTACTTAAACGAGGATCGTCACTAAAGAGGAAGGTTACTTCCCAAATGAATTTATTAAATTCTAAATAATTATCAAAGTTACCTTAATTCTGTTTCTCACTTGGTTAATATTCTTTAGTATATATATATATATATATATATATATATATATAATGCTATATAATATAAATATTTTATATATATATATATATATATATATATATATATATATATATATATATATATATACATATACAGTATATAATATATATATATATATATATATATATATATATAATGTATAATATACATATAAAACCTCACACAAATATAACGACACACTTATCAAACCTAAGCCTAAGCCATCTCAGTAGTCAGAGGATTCGAACACGCCTTCAGCTCCTGAAAAAAAAAAATCCCTATTCAAAGTTTTCCAGGAGATTTATGATTATAGGGAATTTCCATTAGGATTAAGCCGGGCAGTCCGTTCATGAATAATTCAGGATTTCCTCTCGTGATCAAGCCGAAATCTCATTATGATTAAGAGTTAATTTTTTATGTCAAGATTGATGACGAGAAAGTACGAACAAAATGAGATAATTCTCGAGATTGATGAGAATCAGTTGTTCGAGGTCATTTTCAGTGTGACTCCAGATCATCTGTAAAAGATTGATGATGACGGTAATCTCTGATTATCTCAAAATCTCGTTATCTTGAGCTAAGTGCCAACGAGAATTTTCACTAGTAATAGAAAGTCTTGCTTTAAAATCAATCTTTAAATGAGATGATTAACATTTCTCATAATTTACTACAACATAAGATTATAATAAAATATAAGATTATATTAAATTCATTACAATATACAGGGACAGGAAATAAATGGGTACAGTATGAGATACAGTTTCTGGGAGGGTCTGAATCTGCGCCTGGTTAAGTCTTGAGCAGGAGGAGGAAAGGTTGGGTGTGCTAGGTGATTTAAGTGCAAAAGTAGGTAACAGGGAAAGATATGGTGTTATTGGTAAGTATGGAGTCTTTGAAGTTAATGAGAAGGAAATTACTGTTGTAATTGTGTGTATACGTATATGAATATGACATGTATATATATATATATATATATATATATATATATATATATATATATATATATATATATATATATATATATATATATTTCTCAACAAGATGTCAAGACACTTTCAAAGCCTACAACAACAACAACAACAACAACAATAATAACAAAGACAACAATCAAATTAAATTGACCTGACCGATCCCTGAATGGCCATAAAGATTTTATTGGGGGCTGTGAAACTTGTATAATTGTTCTCAACCCTTGAGAGAGAGAGAGAGAGAGAGAGAGAGAGAGAGAGAGAGAGAGAGAGAGAGAGAGAGAGAGAGAGAGAGAGGTCAATTCTCTCTCTCTCTCTCTCTCTCTCTCTCTCTCTATATATATATATATATATATATATATGTATGTATATATATATGTATAGTGTATATATATACATAATATATACACATAATATGTACTAAGAGAGAGAGAGAGAGAGAGAGAGAGAGAGAGAGAGAGAGAGAGAGAGATCAATTCTCTCTCTCTCTCTCTCTTCTCTCTCTCTCTCTCTCTCTCTCTCAAGGGTTGAGAACAATTTTATATACACATACACACGTATATATATGTATATATATGTGTGTGTGTGTGTATATACATAGTGTGTGTGTGAGAGAGAGAGACACGCACACGCATCAAGAGAGAGAGAGAGAGAGAGAGAGAGAGAGAGAGAGAGAGAGAGAGAGAGAGAGAGAGAGAGAGAGAGAGACCTCAAACCATGCACCATCAGTCAAACCAACCAATGAACTTTAATTAAAAAAAAATAGAAAGTTTTCCTGTGACATCATCACTGGGGCTAGAGTAAATATATTATTAATATTTTCATTAAAACTCTAAATTGCCGGAGTAGAATACATTATTATGGAGCAGAGATCAAGGCCCTTCTATTTTTGCGTATTCTTTTTTTATTCTGAAAGTCAACAACTATAATTATAGTGCAAACAGACTGACGTATAGTATTTTGTACGTTTTGATAAGAGGAATACTTATGGGACACTATAGTTCATTTATACGTTTACTTTTGTTTATAGGATATAGGATCAAATCCCTTTATAGATAGGAAAAGGGATCTAGAGTATATCTAGAGTATATAAGAAACGGGAAGCAGATATAGGATCAAATCCCTTTATAGATAGGAAAAAGGGTCTAGAGTATATATAGAGTATATAAGAGACGGAAGCAGATATAGGATCAAATCCCTTTATAGATAGGAGAAAGGGTCTAGAGTATATCTAGATTAGAGACAAAAAGCAGACATAGGATCAGATCCCTTTAGAAATAAAGTGAATCCTTATAGGACACTATAGCTCATGTATACGTTTTACTTTTGTTTATAGGATGTAGGATCAGATCCCTTTACAGAACACGAGAAAGCACCTAGAGTTTACCTAGAGTATATATAAGATGAGGAGCGGATATAGGATCAGATCCCTTTAGAAATAACACTATAGGACACAATAGTTCATGTATATGTTTGCTTTTGTTTATAGGATACAGGATATAGGATCAGATCCCTTTATAGAAAACGAGAAGGGGGATCTAGAGTTTATCTAGAGTATATAAGAAACGTACATACCTAGGATATATAGGATCAGAACGGATAGTTATAGGATCAGACCCCTCTATAGAAAACGAGAATGGGTCTAGAGTTTATCTAGAGTATATAAGAAATGTACATATCTAGGATATATAGGATCAGAACAGATAGGATACAGGAATGGACATCAATGAGTCACACTGAGACCTGAGGAGCAAATATGGTAGGTGCCTGATAAACGTAACGGTTCATAAAATTATATGATTCATATAATCATTTAATTTTAGGTTATGGCCGTAATTTTTATAAGCCAACGCTATAATAACGGATATTGAAATTGAAATTCGTGTCTGAGGAGCTTTCTTGTGGGTCACGTTTCCATAATACTCGTATTGTTTTCCTTTAGTTTTCGTTCGTTTTCTTGCCTTAGGCTTAAGACTAACTTAAACAGTTTAATAACGTCATTAATTTGTTTTATTTGTAAATAAATTAACCGCAATCTTATATTTTATTTGAACTCAAATTTTACTTTTTACTTTAATAAACAACAAAATAAATCTCATTGAAACACTTCCGAATTAAGTTCATCTCAAGCCACGACAACAAATACGAACACTTGAAAATGGCAAGTTTAAGTTTCCCCGCAACACGATCTTGCACGAAGAGTTAGCACATGAACGAGCCTCTATGGTCTATCTATTTCTTGGAAGCCTTCTTTGCAAGATGACTCTATAAGCATTAATAAGACATTTTCTCATTTTCAATATAAGCAAAAATGACAAAAATTGAAAGAGAATTTCCTTGACTTACCTTGTCGATTCCCAAGAACCAACCACTGAACATTCCCAGTGATTCCTGATCCAATTCCTGACATCCGGATGTCCCCGTGAGAAGCTGCATAGTCTTACAAGCCTAATCAGGTGATTAGCGATCACATAATGCTAATTCCACACAAGTAACTTCGTCTTGTTTACAGAATTGTACCCCATAGGTCTATTCAGGCTAAGGTTCATCTTGATTATAGTAACAGGTTTATCTTGGGGTCACATACTGCCAAATCCAGCCAGGTCAGTTCGTCTTGTTTACAAACCTGACCCCCATAGGTCCATCTGAGTAAGGTTCATCTTGGTTACAACAACAGATTTATTTTGTGGCCACAATTTAACAACCTGAAATGAGAAAAAAGATAAATTTAAATTTTAGAAGGTTCGAAGCTCACGATTTTTAAAAAAATTAGCCTGACTTGAGATGAAAAAGTCAGTTTTTAGAATTTAATCGTAGCTCTGGTGCGATAAGCTTCAGACGCGAAAGCTTAACATGAAACGTTCAGGTTACGACTCGAGAAAATCAAATTTCTTTAGACTCAATACACATAAAATTCTTTATACTTAATAAACATAATCTGAGTGAGTCTAGAGAAATCAACTCTAATTGGATTACAGGGATTAAATGAGCTTGCAGAAATTCTCTCAGATTTCAGATTGGTCAAGAGGGTTCAAGAAATTAATTCAAATCGTGTTGCAAACAGCAACTTGAATGATATTCAAGAAAATGATTAACTGAGTTTCCAAGTATGAATTAAATGATACTCTAGAAATCTTAAAGGAAATTTATATAATCAGCAGAGATTCTAGAGAAATTCTGATAGTATTTTGGAAATGAAACAAAAACCTATAAAAGGCTTCAGCAGTGCCATCATCAGATTTTCAAGTTACAAACACGCACACGCACGCACACACATACACGTGCGCGATGCAATATTTGCCAAAGAGCTGAAAGTTGATTGTGGCAGTGACTATTGCTTGCTATTTCTCAAGGACCCACTCCAGTTTGGGGAAACAACCATTGAAAGGCCTCGTCCCTAAAGAATAGGTCTAGCTGCATAAGCAGACCACAGAACCATCTCAATAGAGTAAGTCTATAGGGCACATGCATATGGAAGACAAACTCCACCCCCCAGCTTCCCTAGCCTTAAGAATAGATCCAGTACGGCAAGAACGCTCGAAAGACCCCACCACTAAAGAATAGATCAAGTCGCATAAGCAACTGAGAAACCCCAATCACTTAAGAATAGGTCTAGGGGCACATGCAGATGAAAGACCAACCGACGCCCCCACCCTTCCCTTCCTCAGCCCTATAAGAATAGATTTAGTATCCCAAGTACTCGCAAAACCCCACCACTAAAGAATAGATCAAGTTGCACAAGCAACTGCCAAACCCCCACCACTTGAGACTAGGTCTAGGGGAATGCAAGCAAGCAGGCAAGCAATCGAAAGGGCGTACCCACACCCTAAAATGAGAGAGAGAGAGCGAGAGAGGAGCAGTTGAACACTCGATCTCTTTACTAACAATGGAACCAACGTCTTTTCCTCCCTTCCAGTCCACCCATAGTCTCCTTTTCATTCAAGCAAGGGGAATAAAACGATTATGCGCTTTCAAAAGCATATGATTGGGAGTGTGGACTGGCTGGGCATGACCGCTTGTAACGAATCGCTAATCAGCACCTGCTGACCGGCCCCCGAGAGCTCACATGTTTCCTATTATGACACGACAACGGACATATTTGTTCCCTATTTTAGAGACTTGCGCTATACAGAGTTACATCTTACATTTAACAATATACATATTTGTACCCTAGTGCAAAGACTACGCCATACAGGGCTGTTCAGAGTTATACTGTCAATATACACACTTGCTCCCTATTTTAGAGACTACGCTATACAGTTACATGCTAACATGTAACAAAATATATATTTGTTCCCTATTTTCAAGATTATGCTATATAGAGTTACATGCTACATTAACCATATACATATTTGCTCCTTGTTTCCAAGACTGCGCTCTAGAGTTACATGATGCATATAACAATATACATATTAGTTCCATATTTTCAAGACTACGCCATACAGAGCTGTTCCATGTAATGTATGACAATATACACACTTGTTCCCTACTTTGAAGACTACGCAATACAGAGCTGTTCCATGTAATGTATGACAATATACAAACTTCTTCCCTATTTTAAGACAACGCCATACAATTAAATGTTACATATAACAATATACACAACTGTTCCCTAATTTAAAGACTTCGCCATACAGAATTACACATTACATATTATAACAATAAATATTCTCTATTTCCTCTTACAAACTACAACAGCAATAACTACTGTAGACTCTTTCACAGACTAAAACATGAGAAAACCTACCTATTAAATCAACTATATCCTTTCCAATATTTTTTTAATATAATCTCTCAGATAATCTATGAAAGTTTGCTTAGCCAATCGAATGGCCATTTTAGAATAAAACTATATCAATGTGTCAATAGTTTAATGAAATGAAAATAATAATGTATTTTTACACGAATAAAGAAGCCTTCATCAAGAATATATATATATATATATATATATATATATATATATATATATATATATATATATATATATATATATATATACAAGCACAAACCAGCGCTTCTACAACGCACGTAGCATCACCACCAATTAGTTATTCAACAACAGACAAAAATAATGACATGTTTATAATTATGGCACCTTCCGTTCAGAGGGGGAGCACAGCAGCTTATTGTAACTCGTGTGTGTGTGAGTGTGTGAGTGCGTACGTGCGCGCAAGCACATATGTTGTACGTGCGATATTGCGAGGGTTGTATTGTTTCGTCCATAGTCACTCTCAGTGCCAACCAATTCGTTTTTTTTAATATTCTTTTTGGTTCCTGCTTGTTGAAATGACTCGAGCTTGTGTATATAAAATTATGCATATGTTATTTATTTTATTATTATATATTTAGACAAGTATTACGTAACATTTACCATATATGATATCATATATCTGTTTTTGTAGTACTACTGAATTATTTTCACGGGAGGAACTTGCGAAGATAGACCACGTGATGGAATGAAATGAAACAATAATGTTTTATACAAATGCAACCTTTCAAAAAACGCATTGTCCTTCATCACAATTATTTCAAAAGATTATGGTGCGTGTAAATTAAATAAAAGAATGAAAATTTTGGAAAACATTTACCATTTTACCAATATTGTAAGCAAAGATAGTTTTTGGAAGACTAAAACCAGTCTGTTTCTAGACTTATATAACTTTCCCAGTAGAAATTCATCCTCATAATTATCAAAATATCACTAGAAAATTATAATTATTATGGACACCTGTCCAATCAATATAACAAAAATAATAATAACTTGGGCATAGTTTCCCTACATCATCACTACAGAGAAAAAAAAATTAAAACAACCCGCTAGCTCTAGACCTATGTAGCTTTCCCCCGAAAGCAAACCCTCCCAGTTCACGAATTATTTCTTACACTTGCCGCATCGCAAATAAGATAAAAAAAAAAAAAAACGAAAAGGGAAGATAAAAAAGATGGAGCATCCCTACAGCATCACCATTTAACGGGAGAAAGTAAGAGTTTTTGAGAGATCAATACGCTTTTATTGATTTTGGGATTGCCACTGGCCAGTGCGTTTCGTTTCGGCCGGACGAGTGCAACTTGGGAGTGGTGATGGGAGGTGTCACTGGCTAGGGGAGGGGGAGAGGGGAGGGAGGGAGATGGATGGGGGAGGATATGTACGAGGGTAAGGTAGGAGCGATTTGGTATACCGGTGGCAAGAGGTGAATGAGGGATGGGAAGGGGGAGGGGGCAAAAAGTGTGTATGTGTGTGGGGGGGAAGGAGGGGGAGAGAGAGAGAGAGAGAGAGAGAGAGGTGTTGCTTGAAGTGCGTCAGCCCTCTCTCTCTCTCTCATCCTAATCAATTTCCCTCCACACACACACACATACACACTCTCTCTCTCCCTCCCCCTCCCCCTACCAACACCTTTTCCCCTGCCTATCACCCCTTTTTGCCAATTCCACCTTCGGAACTGTATCGAAAAGGCATTTCGAAATTCGTAACGAATTCGTAGGAAAATGTCCTACGGAAGATTTGTCCACCATTTTGAAACGATCAAGCACAGGAGTAAATATATAATAAAAATATATAACATCGGTCTAATTTTATACTTATATTATCTAAGAATCTAGAGACGTATTTATTCTGTTATGAACTTACGCCATTTTATTATTAATAGTTTCTATTTTGTTATTAACTGGTGTTAACATAAAAGTATTGTTGTTAACTTGTTATTTTGTACTTAACCGCCATATTCCTGTCATTAACTGCCGTTATTCTGTGACTCGTACGTTAATATCTCGCGTTTAACTGTTGTTAAGTCATTAACTGCCTTAAATCTAAGCTAACCCGGCATCATGCTCTCATTAACACACGTTATTTCCGTGGTTAAAAAGATATTATTTTACCAACTAATGTTACCCTGTGACCAGCTGGCATTAGTGACGCTGACTGGTGCCATTATAATGTTATTTCTGTCACTAACTCTAAGATTTGTGATTAACGTTAGTTATTCTGTGTCTACCTTCTGTTATTTGGTTACCTAATTTTGTGGTTAATAACCGGTGTTATTCGTATAACCACTGATGTTATACGAATTTGACGTAATCTGCACGAGGCATTTTATTAAGGAGTTTAAACACTGTAATTCTCAACCACCCCTTATCGCTTATTTCCTAAATAAGTAGGCCTATATTGCGCTTACCTAGTCATGCGTTTGTTTAAATTGTTATTTAGAACAAAACTCTCGTCTTATTGCAAATAATAAGATTGTCCATTGTTAAAGTGGCGTTATGCTCTTTGCGTTAGTTTCAAAAAGATGAAATTATCAATTGGTTATATCTCCAGTCTCATATATGAATTACAAACTACACCAGAGGTACTTAGCTACAGAACGCAATATATATGTTAGATGTATAGAAGAAGGAAAATATATTTTGTACGTTAGACACATAATATTAATCATTCTTATAATAAATTGTGCTAAATAAGTCTTAAATATACAGAAATAAATGCAAAATAAGCACCTGTAAGACACAGGTAAGTCTAAAAATGGCACAAGTTTAAGATTCACCTCTGGAGAGCTAATACTACAATGCATATAACGGCATATATCCGGAAATAACTCACAAAAGGGATTGTCCTAAGTAGCTTCATGAATTAAAGTAACTCAAATTATAATGCTTATCATTTTGAAATACCCCAATAAAAGTATAAAACCAGAAAAATGTGCAAAAATTCACCCATAACCAGTGGCACCAGCATGCAAGCCTAGGTCTAAGGATCGACCATTTTGATCTCATACACCGACGTGCCACCACGTGAAGGCCCTCTATACATTATCCGTTTATCCTAGGATATATGGCTATTCCTTTTGCCTCCTTCTTGAAGGACATCCCACCAGCAAATCGCCACGGAAGGGTTCCACCTCCCATTGATTGGCACAGCTGGTATGTGTGTGTGCGTGTCTGTGTGTGTGTGTGTGTGTGCAAATTCGAAGGCCAAGGCCTTCCGCCGTGCATAATCTTGGATCAATCGAACGCACCTTTAATAGAAAAAAGAAAGAAAAAAAAATTCCCCGTTCAGTATCAGATCGGCTGGAAAAATCAGCTGATCGCATTACGCCATTATATATATCAGCATTTGGAACCTCTACTTGAAAATTAGCGCTTCGGACGCGTTCTGCTTTAGGTTTAATTGTCAATGAATAAAACCGACCTTTCATTAAACACAGCCCAAACGTAAATGCAATTCCGCTTTAATACTCACTTAGCAACCGTAACTAGCTCCAACACACGCACACACACACACATACCCTACTCTATCTAACCATGCCATACCCCCTCCCCCCTACGTCTAAACACGTTAATGATGTCATCATTCCAAAAAAATGTATAAAGACACCAGCTCTTTATTTTGCAGAATATTCCGCTGCATTGCCGTTATGGAGTAACGTAAGCTTTCCTTTTCCACGTTTTGCAACCGTGTGCGTGTATTTATGTATGTATGTGCGTATGCGCGCGCGAACGCGCGCGAGTATGTCTGTATCTATATCCCAGAGCAAATGGTCTCTTCTATGGAAAGGGTAGATGGAAAACGTGGGTTAGCAATGGGCGCCTATGGAAAGGTATAGGGAAAAGCTTCACACGCTTTATGTATGGGGATTGTATGTATGGGCGGGGGTGCTATGGTGGAGAGGGGGGTAGGAGTGGACCAGGCCGGCTCATGCTTACAAAGCAAGCCAGCAGCAGCACCAGCACCAGCAACAGCCCCCTTTCCTAACAGCCAGAATAGACTGAAGGGCAGAATAATCTGAATGTAATGGTACTATTATTTCTAAGAGTCACCTCCAAGCCATTACTTCTACACTTTCATTATTCCCTCTTATTGCAAACAGATTCCAATCGACATATCCCTCCCCGTTAAGATATTCCCTTACCCTCCCCCCGACCCTATCTCCAACCTTTCTCATTTCCTCTTTATCTCTCTTTCTCTCTTTCTCTCTTTCTCTCCTTTTCCTCCGGCTGACTGAGCTCTTTAAATCTGTGGCCTTGCGCTCGGCGCAGCCATCCAGCCACCTCGAACCTCCCGCCCGCCGAAAGTTCAGTCGTCTATATTTCCTAGTATTTATGTGCATCATTTCATTAAACAAGAAAGCCCGAACAATTTTCCGTACTTATTCATTTATAATCATCTACGCGCTGGTATTTTTCTCAATCGATGTTAGTTCCAGCAACGCGGCGAACTCTCGGTGAAAGTTGCTTTTCAGAAGACTTTACTGTCCACATAGTAAAGTATTATGAGGTCTTGTTTACAACTTTTCTACCTGCCCGACGCATGCACTGCGCTAAATGACGCCGATTCTTATCGTGATTATCAATGATTCGCCCCTCCCACTTCACCAACGTCTAGATATGATTAAACGGCATATATCGTCGCGCTCATATCGAATCCTTTATCTCTCTTTGGCCGACAAACAAGGCGAATAGAGGCGCAGGTTGACAGAAGCCGAGATTGCAACTCAGGGCTCATCATGCATGCCAGGATCGATACGAATGCAGGCCGCCCGCCAAATTCAAATGGCCATAAAAAGGAATGCAGAGCCTGCAGTGGCCTGTAACGTCGCAATATCGGCGATTTCATGCAGCAAATAGCATCTGTCATGCAAAAATGCACTACAGGGAATTACGCGGCAAAAGTAAATGTTGCCGTCCAACATTCCGGTGTGCGCAAACGCAAGTCAGCTGCATCTACGACGTTAATGCAAGACCCTACGTTGCAAAATGTTGCACCTCTCTCTCTCTTTCTCTCTCTCGCTCTCTCATACATCTACATAATCGAGAGGCAACGAAGCTTGTGAATATTGCAAGAAAATATTACATGTAGAGAAGCGATGCATTCTTTCCATATGTGGTTGGCTGTTTTTTTATATATATGATCTTTTTATTTAGATGTAACCAAGACCGCATTGTATGCACTTACAGCTGCACACACACGTAAAACTGGTATGCTATGGAAATGAAAGGAGGGAGAGAGAGAAGAGAGAGGCTCCCATAGTTAGACTCACACCACCAGAGCCACAAACCGTAGTTATATCGATTTATATGAAAACGCTTTCATATACTTAGAACTTAATATGGATAGAGAGCATTTTTCACAAATCTCTCACTCCCTCCTTCCTTCCTTCTCTCTCTCTCTCTCTCTCTCTCTCTCTCTCTCTCTCTCTCTCTCTCACATTAGTCCTCGTTTTGGGCAACTTTACCCGATGCTATAGATGAGATGGATATAAAAAAAAATACAGGAAATGTAAAGGTAAAATATCTCAGAGCCAGAGGCGGAATACGTGCCACGGCCTCATCCCGGGAGCTCTACAAACATCACGTAGCTTCTACGTGTAAAGCATAAGGCGGATATATTTGGATTTTAATTACGTTACAATAATGTAGTAATGCGCTATATGAGAGGAGGGGATTGTAAGTCATTCTCTTTAATAAATTAGTTTAAAAAATCTCTCTCTCTCTCTCTCTCTCTCTCTCTCTCTCTCTCTCTCTCTCTCTCTCTCTCTATATATATATATATATATATATATATATATATATATATATATATATATATATATATATATATATATAATATATATATATATATATGTACATAAATGCGTATATAAATATATATATATATATATATATATGTGTGTGTGTGTGTGTGTGTGTGTGTGTGTGTGTGTGTGTGTGTGGAGGAGAGAAAGACCTTGCAAAAGCTTTTATAAAAGGGTAAATTTAAAGATATACAATAATATATACGAAGACACAAACCCAGTTAAAATGAAGGCGTGACTCGAGGACGTCCTCTAATTTAAGATTGGAGCCAAACATGCAAAATGGCTCTGAAGTCAATGCTTGCTACAGAAATATACATCTCAGTCCGATGAATCATCATATGATCTTACTTACAGCAGGTCGAAGTTCTGTTCATGATGAATATTATCTCCACATACGACAAAAATTTAAATTATATATAAGAAAATGGAGGAAAAATATCGTTATCACTTGGAAATCTGGGCTGAAATCGTCACTGGATGCCCCGTGAGAGAGAGAGAGATCTTTCCTGAAAATGGCATCTGTCACTCACTTTGCCTCTCGAAATGTTTTCATAACAAGTTAAGAAACAAACAATCTACGCTGAAAATGTCATAAACAAAAAATAAACTGCAATTTTTAGATATGGTTTTGTTCATATTTCTATGAATGTTTGAATGTTTGCACACTGAATCATTAATGTATGTATATATATATATATATATATATATATATATATATATATATATATATATATATATATATATATATATATATACATATACTGTATACATATATGAGTGTGTGTGTGTGTATGTATACATATTATATATGAATATATTATGTATATACATATAAATTTATAGATTTGAATATGGAATGTCAAGGAAATACTCTATACAAAGTCTTACAGTAAACAGATCTGTAAATATATAAATAAGATTTACAAGAAAATAAAATCTACAAGTTGGAGAAGAACTCACAAAATGGAGAGCCAAATTTTGTCAAGACTCAACAAAGCTATGGCAGGCTAGCCTGAGTTTGAATGGTATAGATGATTTTGACAATTGTATGAAAAGTTGAAAAATTAACTATGACAGTATAGTAAACTGTACAAATTTTAATTTAAAATCTACTTTAAATAAGTGAGGAGAGGATTCACAATAAATTTCCCATATATTATGTTTTATTTGTACTTAATTTGACTGATTTGTATTTATTTAATGATTTAAGTATATACATGTATATATATATATGTACACAATACGTATATCATATATATACATACACACACGCAAATATATATACACATATATATATATATGTATATATACATATATATACAATATGCATATATATACAAACACATCTCTTCTGCTCAACCCACCACAATCAATTAACTACCACTTAGAATGAAGCTGCTACCCCAACGACCCACCCCATCCTGGTCTGCAACCAACAACAGTCAACCAATCCCTAAGAAACCAGTTCACTACCTAGCCCAACAGACACACGCATTCAAACCACAACCTTCCCAAGTCGTTCTGCTCCTCCCTGGGATCGAACTCTGGCCCTTCTAACGAAATTCCTAAGCCCAGTTGGACGTCTTCCAAGATTTGGGGATTGGCCCTACTTTCTCTCCTGTGTACTCAAGTGTTTTTTTTTTTTTATTTGAACAAGCACGGTGATAAATTGCCGTGGAGAGAGAGAGAGAGAGAGAGAGATTCCAGACACTTTTTAATCCTATCAATATATATTGATATGATTAAATATCTTTATATATATATATATAAATATATGTATATGTGTATGTGTGCAATGTAAAGAGATAGAGAGAGAGAGAGAGAGAGAGAGAGAGAGAGAGAGAGAGAGAGAGAGATAGAGAGAGAGAGAGAGAGATTTCAGACACTTCTTTTAATCTTATATATTGATAGGATTAAATATTATATATATATATATATATATATATATATATATATATATATATATATATATATTATTAAATATATGTGTGTGTATGCAATGTAAAGAGAGAGAGAGAGAGAGAGAGAGAGAGAGAGAGAGAGAGAGAGAGAGAGAGAGAGAGAAACGTACATATACATCAAAATTCCATTCCTGATTAGGGACCTGAATTGCTTTTTACAAGGTTCGCCAGATGTCTGTAGTAGAATGCCCACCCCCCCAAAAAAAGTACCAAAACTGGTAGGAGGCATTTGGGTACAGCCGAGAAAACACTGCCCGGATGCCCAGCATTCGATCGAGGGTATTAGAAAGTCTTCCTGCTCGGGATACAGTTTTCTGCAGGTTGTAAACGGCGGAGGCGGATAGGGGGATACAGTACGTGGGCTTAATTATTATTATTATTATTATTATTATTATTATTATTATTATTATTATTATTATTATTATTATTAGTTGCAAGTTATGATTGGGGATACAGTATAGTATTATTATTAGTATAATTATTATTGTTAACTGCAAGTTATGAGTGGGGATACAATATTATTATTATTATTATTATTATTATTATTATTATTATAACAAAATACAATCAAATAACTCAGCTTTGACTCTCGACTCACATAAAGCGTTTGCTTGAAAGAGGCAAAAATTTGGACCATGGTCCAGTTGAAGAAGTTGAACAGCTAAGTGAGAGGAGACTTAAGAGAGGGTAAAGAAAAGCAACAGGCAGCGAGGCGTGCAGCTGCAGGACACACAAGCAAAAGAACACCTCTAGAAATAAGGAAACTGGCAACTGTGCTTACACCAAACCAAATCTCTAATTTAAAGAGATAAAAATTATATATGAGACATTTAAAAGTAAATTCTACAGCTGCATTAGTGACCAATCTCCGATTTAAAGAGAAACAAGTAAAAAATGAGCAGAAGTTACTTCGGCTCAATCGCGTTTTCTGTACACCGTATAATCAAGGCCACCGAAAATAGATCCATCTTTCGATGGTCTCGGTATAATGCTGTATGAGCCGCGTCCCATGAAACTTTAACCACGGCCAGTGGTGGTCTGTCCTATATAGTTGCCAGAGGCACGATTGTGGCTAAATTTAACCTTAAATAAAATATAAACCACCGAGGCTAGAGGGCTGCAATTTGGCGTGTTTAATGATTGGAGGGTGGATGATCAACATACAAATTTGCAGCCCTCTAGCCTCAGTAGTTTTTAAGATCTGAGGGCGGACAGAAAAAAGTACGGACAGAATAAAGTGCGGGTGGACAGACAAAGCCGGCACAATAGTTTTCTTTTACAGAAACCTAAAAAATTATACAGGAGACATCTACAGTAAATTCAGCAGCTATATTAGCGATAATATGTATATTCAAGAAAGCGTAGAATCGTTATCAGTGAGCAAATCGAAGTGATGATGAACAAAAGTTACAAAAACTCATGACAACTTTATGTAAAAACCATAAAACCTTCAAAAAGGTCATAAATTCTCTTCCAGTTGGAAGGTTTAGGCTCATACTATCTTTTTAAATCAGATTTCAGAAAGATTATGGGAGGAGAAATCTGCCAGTCAGTGATAATACAGAACAGTACTCTATTTAAATTAGGGAAAGGGTCAGCTCTACGTAGCATCTAATAACTGCAGTGGACCAGAGACCTTTACAAGCGTCTTATGGGACGATGATCAGAAACAGTCGAGATTCAAAATGAACATTTCATAATTATTTATTTACTTATTTATTTATTTCAAAGCTCATACCAAAACAAACATCCTGCTCGTAACCATAGAGACAGGAACAACCGAACTACTACGCACGGCGATTAAGAAAAGGCGCCCAAACACGGCCATTACCTCGGTCTAATTGGCTCAGAATGGGAAAGGAAGGCGGTTCAGCCATCTGGAACCAACATGAAGAAGAAGAGCCGCTCCAGAGAGACTGAGAAGGCATTACGTAAACATCCCTGAAGATATCGCATGATTCACAATGCTGAATGAGAGACGGTCTAGAGAGAGAGAGAGAGAGAGAGAGAGAGAGAGAGATTTATACTTGCAGATAAAATACTGAACTGGCAGGACATCTGGTTGTTCTTAAGAGCCCTTAGACATATCTAGACCTATATTCTTGTAAATTCCAGTATATCGAGAGAGAGAGAGAGAGAGAGAGAGAGAGAGAGAGAGAGAGAGAGAGAGAGACTTATCCTTACAGATAAAGTACAAAATAATAGGACATTTGATTCGTCTTGCATGCGTGTAGACAGACCTAGACTTATATGCTTAGTACATGACAGTCTGGAGAGAGAGAGAGAGAGAGAGAGACTCTTATCCTTTCAGCTACAATACAGAATGAAATAGGTCAAGTGATTCGTCTTACGTGCGTCTAGACAGACCCAGACCTAAAGCAGTCTTAAATTGTTCACCTATTCCTGTACAGAGAGAGAGAGAGAGAGAGTTTTATGCTTACATATAAAATAAAGAATGGCATAAGGTCAATCTGATCCATCTTAAATGCGTCTAGACAGACCTAGAGATTCTTATCAATTCCAGTCTAGACAGACCTAGACCTATATTCTTATCAATATCCATATATCGAGAGAGAGAGAGAGAGAGAGAGAGAGAGAGAGAGAGAGAGAGAGAGAGAGAGAGAGAGAGAGAGAGAGACTTATCCTTTCAGCTAAAATACAGAATGACAGGAGGTCAATCTGATTCGCCTTACGTGCGTCTAGACAGACCCAGACCTATTATAGCAGTCTTAAAGATTGTTCACCTGATCCCAGAGAGAGAGAGAGAGAGAGATTCTTATCCTTCAGCTAAAATACAGAATGACCGAAGGTCAATCTGATTCGCCTTACTTGCGTCTAGACAGACCTAGACCTATGGTAGTCTTTAAAAATTGACCATCGATTCCTGGAATGACCGAAGGTCAATCTGAGAGAGTCTAGACAGACCTAGAGAGGCAGTCTTTAAAATTGAGAGAAGAACTGAGAACAACTAATTTGTCCTCAGTGGCAAAGGAAAAGTTTGTAATGAAATACAAGGTACCATACAAGGTACCATTTTTCCAAAGGAATGACTCATAAAATCTCCCTTCCTACTGTACAATATATATATATATTATATATATATATATATATATATATATATATATATATATATATATATATAAAAGGGAAATAGCCCCTTGACGTTATATTGATGACGTAAATGCTTACGTCACGCGACTTTCGCAGGGGAGCTTACCATATGTTAACGTGGTCACACACTAAAGGTGTAGAAACGTGTTTACGGTTGTATATATGCATGTGTATATGTTAATGTGTTCATATACACGTCACAGAGTTTATAAGTTCTTACCTATGTTTATTAATGTTGTATGTTCTTGTATATGTGCAATGTTGGTCTACCTAAGTGTGCACATACTGTACATAGTGCACATTTTTGTATGTTCATATGTGTTTATGTGTACATTTGTACTTGAATAAGTATGTAATTGTACATGTGTATCTTCACGGATATGTCTATCAGAGTTTATTAATAATGGTCATGTGCTTGTATGTGTGTTCACGCGTGTCAATATGTAGGCCTATACTCATAAGAATGCGTATATACATAATTTGTCCGTATCGTTAGCCAGCGTACATCAATATACGCAAGCTCACGAGTATTATATGTACGTAATTTTATGTACGTTCACGAGCGTATAAAGGCTCATACGAGAGCGCGCGCGAGTGAGCGTCCAACTGTGAGAAATGACGAGCCATGTTGAATTGTGCTGACTTAATGCAACCCTATAAAAGAGCCCATGCGAGGCTCTATTGTAGTTCGTTCTAGTGAGGTTGTTCGTTATACCGAGGTGAATTTTTGCGTTTTGCATATTTCTCGGAAGGATATTTGTATATTTGTGTAGTAGGAATATTTGAGTGACGATATTTCTGTACGAGTGATTCACGAAGCAAATGAGCAACGCACGTTAAAACATATCGGGTGAAATTGTTGGAAGCTTGGAAATACTTGTACGACATACCTTAAAATTAAGTGATTACTGGAAGCGGGAAATTTGGAAACGTTGTACCGAAAAGCCACTAAGATATACAATAAAACTAGTTTCCCCTGGTACTGAAACGTATAATAAAAAAGGAGAAATGAACAGCATTACTCGAAAAGGGAAAGAAGGAACAGGCAGTCAACCGGCACAGCTTAATCGCATTTAGACGTAATACCCTCTGACAGGGTAATCAGATTTGAGTTGACTGATCTGTTTAAATTCGCATATTTTTGTGTGTTTCGACCCTCAAAGTTATGAAAGAAGAGAGAATATTACATATATATATATATATATATATATATATATATATATATATATATATATATATATATATATATATATATGGAGCTTTTCAATAGTCTCATTTTTCCTTCTGACCTGGGTTGGATAAGGATATTAGACTGACGGTGCCGTCGGCCTCTGCTTTGTCGAAATCAGCTGATGGAATATTTATGATGATTCATCAAATTTATCACAAAATATTATATAATTCATTTATATAAGAATATAAATTTAAACTAAATGCCTACAGAACCTCACAATTTCCTGCTTTCAAAACAGCAGACAGAAATCAAATCAAACCTTGAATGACACAAAGTCTTTATAAAGTCAATATAAACGAAATAACGACAATCGAAATAAAATAAAAATAAAACTATTGAAATAAAATTGAATTACATGTGTTTCGTAATATCTACGCATGAAATCAGCATCCGAGACGCCCCAGCCAAAACCCAGACCACTTAACAGCCGAGCAAGATATCGACGTTGAGAAGGAAGGAGCCAAGCCATGAACGCGGGAAGTCTAGACGCTCCTGTTCATTATTTTATTATTATAATTTTTTACTTTTCTCTTTTTTTTTACTTTAAGTATAATTATTTCTGTACTTTGTTATAGTTGGTGTAGTTTACTTAGAGAGAGAGAGAGAGAGAGAGAGAGAGAGAGAGAGAGAGAGAGAGAGACAGAGACAACACACACATATCAAGTGAAACAAAAACAAAAAAATTGAGAAATACTAACATGACTTTACCCTACTTCAATGTTGGAAATGTTAGATTCAACATTAAACTCTGTAAAAATATTTGAAATACACCTAAAAACCGACACAAAACTAACGATGGGAAAACAAGCAAGAATTCTCGCGGAATTTTTTGCAATTCGAAGACGAACACCGTCTAATTCTCCCTTTTAGCCTTTCCATGACATTTCCAGAAGTCTAGTACCACCCTCTACTTCTTCCTCCCTCACTCCTGGAACAAGCAACGACAAGCCATTATCCAGTGTTTCCTCCTAAATTCCTGACGTAGGACATTAAACCTGACAGAAATGGCGGAAGTCTGCGGAGAACGGGAGGAAAACTGTGTATCACAAATTGTGATACATCCCAAAGCTCCCCGCCAACCCGTTACCAAGGCATTCGAGGAGTCCTGGCCTCCCTCTCTCTCTCTCTCTCTCTCTCTCTCGCATTCCGGCCAAGAAGAAGAACAGGAGGTGTGAATCACCATTTGCTTCCTCTTCTTTCCATCATAGGCGTAACATTTCCGACATTTTATGTGTCGCTTATTTCCATGGAATCGTTATTTTGGGATATATGGAATAATAACTGTACGATAGGCCTAGGTTTGGGGTTTTTAATGTTCGTTCAAGAACGTCATTCAAGATAGAATAACAATTTCAGGCTAGGCATATTACGAGTGGTCAATTTTATATGTCGTTTATTTCTGTAGAATAATTGTTGTAGGATATATAGAATAATAACTGTACGGTAGGCATAGGTTTTTGGTTTTTAATATTCGTTCATGAAAGATAGAATAACAGTTTCACTCTAGGCCTATATCTCGATTAAAATTATTCGTTTCCGAATGTCAAACAGGAAAACGTTTACTCTGAGAGAGTGATCACTGGAAAATTACGTTTTAATCACCAACCTTCACTTTACAGTAATTAATATGAAAAACACACACACACACCCAATTATTACACTACGTAGTACCAATGTGTGTGCTTTCAAAGCCCTACCGAAAAAAAAGATGGCTTAGGTAGCGCATACACATTAGTATCACACCTGTGCTCTCCACGGATACGAATTCGTTAGAATCGATAATGAATTATTCACGACCGTCATACAAAACGACACCTACGGAGCATTTTTGTTTAAATGGGATTATTTCCTTTCCGATTCATTCGAACATCGGTGTCCTTCACCCTACCCCCCAAACACACACATATACACGTACACACACACACACACACACACCACTCATTTGTTGCACAATGCAAACTGATAGTTTATTTACATAAAATGTTTATTAAAGATGATTGCCGTTTATTTAAAAGATAAAATAAATATGGCGTAAAAATTCTCGCTATCAAACCATTACTTCACACTCATGATCACATTGCGTGTCAGTATAGGACTACCCGTGGAAAAACACTAATGTAAATTATATTATTTGCCGTTTCAAGAAAGCAATAAATGAATATTTTCCCGATAATCTTTAGGGGAAAAAACTCAATTCACACCTAACCCACGGCGACAAAAACGACAACAACATTAACTACAAGACGACGACAGCGCGTACAGCTTTAGGCCAGTATCAGAAACCCATGGTGGCATATAGGGGGTTTCTCTCCCCCTCTTAAAATGTAAGTGTGGGGGGTTGGAAAGGGGTTTAAGGGTTTGGCATCAGGGGAAGGGGGTGGGGGGGTAAAGGAAAGATCCCCCACCCCCTCTCCAACCAACTCTTCCCTTTGCGGCCTATGTCGATAGGAGCTGGTGAGTCTGTTCAACAGACGCCATGCGCAAACCATTTAATGGAAATACTGCCCTTGCACGGCACATTTTGTTTCTACGCCTTGGGGCGGGGAGGGGGGATTTATTCGTGTCAGATATCAATAAATTTATTCCCCGACGCGTGAACACACTTACATAAACACTTCAGCGGTGCTCATCCGTCCATCGTGCATACGAAAGAGGAGGAACTTATTATTGAGCGTTAGGCCTAACCCGCCTCTCTCACTCCCTCTCACGCTCTCTCTCTCTCTCGCCTCCCGTTACGTAAGTGCAGTTAATGCATCCTGCAGTAGGCTTAGCAGCCACACCATTTTAAGGGGGGGGGGAAGGAATGGGCGCTACTGCGCCGTATCGGAGTTACGTAACGGCGTTATGTACAAGCTACATTTACGTAAAATCTCTAAGATGATATACGTAAATCCCCGAATGCATAGGCCTACTCTTAAAAAGGAGGCGGAAAATGCACCGGCCGGCTAAGTGGGTATTTTTGGGGGCCGTTTTAAAACCGTCACGTTTATTTACAAGATGAATCATTCCTTCTGCGACGTTCTAATGAGACAAAGGCAGTATTCCCATGGGGGTGATTTTCATCCATGCCAGGGCAGACAT
>NC_089766.1:4698507-4751007 GCF_040412425.1 Macrobrachium rosenbergii
TTTTTTTATTCTTTTTTATTTCTTCCGGTTATGTTGTTTTGTTTGTTTGAGAGAGAGAGAGAGAGAGAGAGAGAGAGAGAGAGAGAGAGAGAGAGAGAGAGAGAGAGAGAGAGAGAGAGAGGACTTTCTCATGATAATTTGTAATTTCACGTTTATAAAACTAGACCTAGCCTATAATTTAAACCTATATAACAGAGTTATATCACATTGCCCCTGATACCTAAATACGTTATTCCCGTAATCTAAACAAAACCACCATTGTTTTGAACTTGACAAAACACCAAAGCAAACAATTAACACCCTGACACGAAAACAAAAGAAAAGCGTCAATGGAACTTCTACCAAGGATTATGAGTCTAGTGCAAGTGAGCGTCAATTAAACTTACCAAGCATTAAGAGTCTAGCACAAGTGCATTGTAACCCGGAAGTCACTAATGTAACTAAATAAAGTAAGCAAACAGAGTAATTATGTTAACCCCAAATAGATTACGGTTTATTAAGTGTGAAATCATTCACTCTGTCGAGCGCGCCATTAAATCATACAAAGAATTAACCACCAATAAAAAAAAACAGGGAGGGTGGCAGGGAGCTTTTTCATACGCATTCACGCCTGGAGAGAGAGAGAGAGAGAGAGAGAGAGAGAGAGAGAGAGAGAGAGAGAGAGAGAGAGGGCTAGGAATAACTCCATACAAAGAAGAATAAGCGCCGCTGAAAAAAAAAACGAAAAAGAGAAAAAAAGTTTGCCTCGAGGACGCAATTCAAAAGAATAAGAAGAAGAAGAAAAATGAGATGAAGAGGAGGAAGATTCATGGGGGAAGATAAAAGCTTTTTCCAGGAAACGGCGGATGAATTTTTAACATAAACGTTGGGAAACGAAGGTGTTTCCGAGAAGAGCCTCGGTTCTGGAACCCTTGAGAGGAGTCTACATGAAAATTATAAATTAATTTCACCTGGTTATGCAACTGTAGGCCTGTGCTAATGGACTGTATCCATTCTTATTTTTCAAAGATTTTTCCGAGATTCTCATTTAAAACGATTTAATTTCACCTGGTTGTGCAACTGTAGGCCTGTGCTAATGGACTGTATCCAAATTCTTATTTTTCAAAGATTTTTCCGAGATACTCCATTAAAACATGATTTAATTTCACCTGGTTGTGCAACTGTAGGCCTATGCTAATGGACTGTATCAAACTCTTCTTTTTAATTCTTCCAAAAGAGTTTCTATGATATATTCAAGCTGTCAACGACAAAGGGAAAGTTTAAGTGACAAATTCAAGCTTACATTGACACAGGCAACGTGTCCGTGACAAATTTAAGCTGAAAATGACAGAGGCAAGGTGTCAGTCATATTTGGGGTTACACAGACAAAAAGTGTCTGCAACATACTCAAGCTGACAGTGACAGAGGAAGGGTGTCACAGACATATTCCAGCTGACATGACAAAGGCAAGGTGCCGGTGACAAAATCAAAATAACTATATCAACTGACGATGGGACTATGACAGCGGGAAAAATTGCAGGCGACAAAAGCACGAAAATTACACTTAGGTCTAATAGATCAATTAAGTAACATAGTTCTCTGGATTAATTAACATCGTTCTCAAGAGCGCGAATCGACAGACATCCAAGTTACCAGACAGGCACTAAAAATAAGGCGACGTAACCAGACCCGCTACGAGAACACTTCCTGTCTGGTACCAGCGGTCTGTCAATCAAAACTCATATTAGAGCCATGGCAACTTTCCAGACTGACTTCCGGTTTCAAATTCCTTCGCCAGGGTAAACAGTTACCCTTGAAAGTCTGTCTTACACCAATAAATAACAGTTAATCAAACGCAACAACATTGGCAATAACAAGCGGCGCGGCTTGCTTAACTTATGCGTAACTATAGCCGTGCATTAGACGCGTTCCGAGACCTCGTTGATTCCAACATTACGGCGAATGGCGTATCGAGTTGCTTTGCAATAATTCCTAATGCTTTTCGACCTGTCACTCAGCAATATCGTCCCTACTAGTCTACTTCGGAAAAATGGGGAAAAATGACAACTGCTTGACACGACCTTGTGGTGAAATTACAGAACTAGCCTCGTCTCTTACACAGGGTAAAATGAACGTCACGCAACTTGTCCAGAGTTACGTAATCTATTGATCCAAATGCCGACTGTATCTTAAGAAAAGCCGACTGTATTATACATTACAGGATCGTAAATGGATGGTTATGCGTGGTACTGTATTACTAAGGCCTTGCGTGACTGGGAGACATTGCCCCAGACCTTCATTTATAGATGATATGTAACACTGCAGATTCTTTTTTTTTTTTCCTGTGGTTTCTATACCTGGATGTTACGAAATTTTTCTTACGAATATGACACCATGACATGCACGCGTCCACGTCTGGAATGTAGTGGGAATACAGTGGGGATAAGGTCATCTCTGCTTTCCTATATGTTCCACAAATTATTTGACTTTAACCCAAATATTTTTGAAACTGCCATCATTTTATAAGTGGTCGTCAAATAAAGGGGAATCTATTAATAATAATCTTTGCTTTTTCAAATCTAGGTGATATGATTGACTTGACCTTTTTGCATTAAAAACAGCAAATATTTCATTACCGTGAATGAATCACATGTGCAAAAAACTTCCCAAAACATTAACATCGTACTCACATATACAACTCTCCAACAGTGTCAAAGCCCCTTCACATACTCTGTCATTAATCTCTATCTTGCACAGGCTCACGGGTTCTGTAACAGCAAGACCCCTCCTCTCCAATACCTCTTTCAAGGTATCTATCCAGTACTGTCTGGGTCTTCCTCCTCTTCATCCTAGCACTTGTACATTTTGCCAACTTATTTCCCATTCTCTTCACAGGTCAAAACTCTCTGATGCATCCTATCACCAATTCTGTTTCAACTGTTTTCACCATTTTAGTGATTCTTATGACACATAATGTATGCTTTGTCATCTCAATAACTTCAAATTTGAATTCTACATCAATACTTACCTTCCATTTACTGGAACTGGTTCACTAATCCCTTCAGGTGTACTGACTCACCTTGACATCCATACACACAAATCTTTTGCAAACATCCTGCTACCTTTCTGGCCTCACATATTCTGTGAACTATCTCGTCTCTCATCCTTCCATTATATCTTATGTTTTCTTCCCAAGTACAAATAGAAAACTTCCATTGTTCCCCACATCAGCATTAACATAAATTGCTCTACCTTCCTTTATACCTTTACTCTTGTTCACATTTCCAATCTAGGTATTGTCTCCTCATGTAAAACCTTCAAATCTTTTACCAGTTTTATGCAGTTTGCCTCCACTATCACAAATCATTAATGCATGTGTAAACATCATCTACACGATAATTTATTCATGACACATTTTCTTACCTGCTGACTTTATAATTACTATGTAATTAACAGAAATTCCAGTTCTGGAAACATTATGTGCATTCAGATTCCCTCCAATACCCAATGAACTGTTTCTTAGAAATCTTTGACTGGAACTTTAAGAACTAGCTGGATACTTACAGATACAACTGTGGGGTCATGAGCCATCTCTTTGATCATATCAACATGGTTATTGTGCATACTGTTAGTTGTGGTGCCCCACACCAAATAGTGTTACCCCATTGATGGTCTTAAATCCAACTCTGCCATTCTTTAAAGTCATACCCTTACAAATGTTACTATCCCCAACATTTTTCCAAAGCTGATGTGATAATGAAATGGAATGGAATATAGAATTTAGGCCAAGAGCTGGGACCTATAAGGGCATGTGTCCGACTATCTTATCCACGGCCTATATAAAAAAAAAAAAAAAGCATATTCTTGGCAACAAATAACTGAAAAAATTTAATGCTGTAATGCCCCTCATAAAAAGCCAATTCTTCTCCATTTCTTTGTCCCTTGCAAAGACAACATAATTAATAAATAAGTTAAGGTTGGAGTGTTAATGATAACCATTTGCAGTGTGACTGCAGAAAATGTAACCTGGTTTCGGCTTACTACGAACCTCTAGCACCTAGCATCGCACCTAGCATCATCATTATAATCTACACTGGTCAACAGGAATAAGGAAATTTCCAAAGAGTCATCTCACACCATCTTACTTAATTCTAGAACCAGCACTTATACTGTGCTTTGGTAGTGGCCAGCACTTATCATGAACACTGCATATATTCTTCCCTCATCTTTACTCTTTTACTTTGGCAGCATACCCATCACTTTTGGAAATTCAACCTCCCATTAATTACAGCATATCAACAAAAAAGAGCTGATACAAATAACAAAAAAGGAACTTACTAATCACTCATGTCGACAAAGGATCAAAAACAATATAAATCGCATACTGCCACATTAAAAGATGACATTCTACAATGATTGTAGAATGTAGAAACCCTAAAATTCACAGATTAGCACACAGGAAGCTTCCCAAACCAGGGTAGCTTACCTGCATCACTAGGAATAACAAAAAACATTGGGAACCGGAAGCCACTTGTTTAAATTGCTTACTAAGCAGTAAAAGTGACAGCAAATTATGTTTTTTTTTATACAGTATAATACAATAATCTGTCTCGTATTCAGAAAGGTATTAACAGATGAGGTATTTATTAGAATTGCTTCCTGATACCAGGTCTACCCACTGCAAAACTACCAACTTCTACTTTGTTAATGACAACTATCCCGTAATTTCTATCACCATTAAAGTATAAAAATTACATGGAATCATGTCTCCCATACACCTCTGTAATCTATTGACTAATGTAACATGTTAATATAAAATACTTTTGATTACCACTCAAGCTACGCTTTTGCAAAGTCGTTATTTCACTCCCAACGCTGAAGAAACTATTTTACCTTTTCAGTGGAATATCACATTTACCTAATGAAAATTGGTATTTTTTTGCTTTACTTTGTGGCTTCTACTTATGAAATGAACAAAGTCCCACCTAGGCCAAAAGGTTAAACTTCTCTAAACATGCTTTGACTAAATGTTTATGAGCTCAACGATTCTTTCAGAAAAACATTAAACATTTGTCCGACTCACCAAAACCTAGCAATCCGAGGTAACAGCTTCAAGAGAATAATTGGTATCCATCACTGATATCCTTTTCATCCTCATACTTTATTCTTGCACTGGTTTCTCTTCCCTTCCGTAAGAAAAAGATTTTTCAGTTATAAGCGTGGGTGAAACAATTTTCATATTTCTGAGTACAAACATTCCTAAATAAATTATTTACAAAAGACGATAATTTCAAACGTATTAAAAGAACACGCCTAAAGAATTCTACAACGATGTAGGAGAAAGTAGTAGTTTCCTACATGAAATTCAACAGTGGTAAACATGTAAAATATGATTTTTTTGACATACAACACTGCTTGATCAATTCTAACCTTTGGATTTAAATATTATTTCATAACTACCCCTATCATTCATATGGCACCCAGATTTTTGGTCTCGTATCTCCCTAGACACATACCCCTCCTTGTCTTCCAGATAGCATATGTACCCTATGAATCCATTTGTAAGTATAAATTAAGTTTTTGTGTGTCTGTAGTGCTGTCAACGTGAGTTCCACCAGAATTTTCCCAGATTTCTGCTTGGCAGTCTCATCAGCTTTCCATCATTAGTATTCATTTATGACAATTTTTCTTTACCTTTGCAACCTAATTACACCTTTTACAATCAGCCTGTGAGGGCTTGACTCTAGAAATACTGAGCGTCTGACAGAAGACAGGAACAGTATATAGGATCGCAATATCATCATGATCAGTTTCCAACTCCCCTTCAAGGAGAAAAGTATCCTCTCACATTGCAGCCAGTGGACTGGGGAGACAGAACCTATTACCAGTCAGATTACAATACAGTAGATTCTTTGACTGGTTTAGTGAGAGGGGTATAATGGGTCCAATTTCACTATTCCTATCACTGCTGGCTTCTTTCTGATCTTTAAATCATACAAACTACATGAACTTTTGCACAAATTGTCTTTTAAAGATCTTATCATGAAGACAATGTTTCTCCTGGCATATGCATCCTCATGACGTGTCTGCAAACTGCATGCTTTGTTGGGTAGTGATACATGCTAGAGGTCACTTGCTGTTGTTTACCATAGACTTTGTGGTAAACACCTAGAGCCGTTTCCACAGTTAATGAAGAGAATCTTCTACTCATCCTGTGAGAGCAATCCACATCTACTTGGGGGAAAACAAGACTGGTGTCAAAAAACTAGACTTTTGTTTTCATGGGCCAGGAAAGGAATCAGATTTCCAAGAGCACTGAGATGTTTTGGTTAAAGTAAGTCATCGTTCATGCCTAAGATGGCATATCCCGGCAAAATATATGAATCCTTCCACCAACATAGGTTCTCTAGACTATCCTCCATCATACAAAATATGCTTTTATTTCACCTCACACACTGCAACAAATACCAGGCCACCTGAGGCCCAGGTTTTCCAGAGAAATTAATTAACCATAAATAGACTACCAAAAAGAAGCCAGCAGGCTCTGACTACCAAAAAGAAGCCAGCAGGCTCTGACTACCAAAAAGAAGCCAGCAGGCTCTGATATCAAAAAGAACCAGCAGGCTCTGACTACTAAAAACAAGCCAGCAGGCTCTGACTACCAAAAAGAAGCCAGCAGGCTCTGATATCAAAAAGAACCAGCAGGCTCTGACTACTAAAAACAAGCCAGCAGGCTCTGACTACCAAAAAGAAGCCAGCAGGCTTTGACTACCAAAAAGAACCAGCAGACTTTGCTTCATGAAAGTTGCAAGATTTTCAGAGGATAACTCTCGACACAAACTAACATAAATACTGGACATGTGTGTCTGCTGACAGGGGATTACGTCTGACTCCTTGGTGGTAACAATCCCAATACCCTGTACTACAAAGGAGCCACTTCAATATTGGGAAAGTTGCCTATACATTAGAGCCAACAGCAGCCAGGCATCAAGGTATGTACCTTCTCAGAAGAAAATCTGGGAGCCAACTGAAGGCAAAACTAAGACAAACCGATGTAAATCTTGGGTATCTCTTGAGAGACAAGTGACTCTTTTCTGCAAGGGTATCCTGATGGATCACAGGACAAATGCCACTATCTGTATCAGCATTTTGGAATACAAGACTTGAATAGTACACTCCAACAGTACATAACCGTGATGCGAGAAGCTGAGAGCGATGATGTTACAATCTGAACAAGTCTCTGAAACTGGAACATGTTGAAAGAACTGGAGACATATACTTGAACTTCAATTTCCTTTACTTGGGAAAATATCAAGCACATAGATTATCATCTTTCCACGGTTGCACTCATGTGTAAGGTGGTGGAAGTCCAGTATTGAATGACTAATAGCCATTAATTGAAGACATTGATAGCTCTTCCTCTACTTGAGCCCTATGAGGTAAAATTCCATTGGAGCAGTCTAAATAGCCTTGTTCTTGCAACCAAAAGCAATTGTAAGTGGGTGTGACTCACAGAAGATGCAAATTTACAGTGCAGTTTCCTGAAAGCTAAGCCCACACAAAAATGCTGTCTCATATATCACATCAGGAACAAAAGACAAGAAAGATCGGACATAAAAGGGTATCCAGTGCATGGGTGCTTTACTGATTAAACAGAACAGATAAATGCATAAACTAGAAAGAATCTTTTGCATGAAGTGACAATCATCAAAATAAAATGGAAACCAAATAACAATGAAGCAATGATGGTGTAAGGTGAGGGAAAGCAAACGGAGGTTAACTAAAGTGTGAGGGAATAAGGCAGACTGCAAAATTATGTGACTGGGAAGGCACCAATTTGCCTCATTTGATAGTTTGACTCCTCTCTTAAAACTAGTTTACTCTTGGATTCATCATTTGGGATGACATACACATACAAAGTAATAAAAGCACATCTGGTCCGACCAACATTCGTGGTTAACCTGGATGTGTGCCCAAATTCGGTCCAAAAGAATGAATAAAAAGAGATATAATGATATGAGGAAAGATCTTTAGATTTTATAAAAATAAATGGAAAACAATGGAAAAAACCAACATCTAAACTAATACTAACATACAGTATACAAGTAACAAACTGACCAAAGTACAGTACAGTATTGTGCATAAGCACACATTTTCCTGACTAAGTTTAAGGAGAAAGGAACAATTTGGTAATATTCTAAATTTTATTGTCTTTTTTTTTAACTCTATTGCTCACGCATACTTCCCTTAGCTCAAAATATATTGCTTTGGTTTTTAGACTTCTATGGACCAGACATATGATAAAAATCATTTTTCTCACAGTTTAATTAAGTTTTCACAATTATACAATCAAATGTAATGATTTCGTCATATTGGCCATGACAGAAGGGAAATTTGTCAATCAATGCAATGCCAGAGTTCAGTTTCTTACTAAGAGTGAACATCAGCTTGACAAAGCAAATGTAAACATAACATTTTGTTTTTATGTGACAGCTTAAAATGAAAAATATAACTTATTCAGGAACAAAAGTCATCCACTTTTATATTGCAAGCAAAGAAAATTAATTCTGAGATCCTCTCTTCATATCAGAGAGAGAGAGAGAGAGAGAGAGAGAGAGAGAGAGAGAGAGAGAGAGAGAGAGAGAGAGAGAGAGAGAGAGAGACTTTTAGGCATGAAATTGAAGGAAACAACCGTCTCTTTCATTTAGACACAAGTTAAAATTACATTTGATACACCTGATATTTGTTTGGCCCTTACATCCAGGTCGCTCCCAGTACGAGCGGGGATTTTTTCTTGCTGGAAAGTGATCTGCTTTGTCAAGCCACACATCCATCTGTGGTTTAATTTGACTCATCTTTTGCTGTCTTTTTTTGGGGTGGATTATTCGATATCACATTTGAAGATGGGCGTCCTCTTTTAGGAGTACACTTTCCCCCCTCTAATTAGTGACACAGACAAAGATATCCTGAAGGTCAGTAGGAGATGCCTTTTCTCCTGTGGAACACTTTTGGCCTCATTAATCTCTTTGACATATCATCCAAGCCTGACTGATAGTCATATCAATCATGTGAAAAATTAATCAATGATATTTCTTTGATTTCACTTGGATTCTGTGCAATGACAAAAGACAATTAGTCAGATCAACACCCCATGTTTATATTGTAGAATAATATTTTACTATGTTTGGCTGTGGAATCTCCACAACTTTCTTCATACTTTTGTCATAATGATGTGCAATATGAACTGGTCACTTTCGGCAAAAGTGGGGAGCATCATTATCTGATGCTAACTTTAGACTTGTAAGTCGACATGGCTTAACTGCTCCACAGCACCAGACTCCTTTTTCAGCCACATATTTTTGAACTGAAACAGGTAAACCAACTATGAGAATATAGGTGATTATTAATGCTTTGTGTTGTTTCAGCCATGTGAAAAATGATGTTTGATGAAGGCACTGAATTCTGGAATACCTTCTGCATTCACAGATTGAATGGACCCTGTATGAGGAATGAAATCATAAATAAGAACACCACCGTCTGCAAGAACAAAGATCGTGAACACCAACTTTTTGGGCTTCACAGATACGTATTCTTTCATGGTATGCCTGTCTTTGAAAGGCACCAACTGCTCATCAATGCAAGCTGTCTAGTTGCATTGGAAGTTCTTGAAGCTTACTTCTCAAGTTATCTACCACTGGTAACCATAAAGAGCTTATAACAGTTTATCTCATCATTATTATGCCCAATGTTTAATTTGATTTTATAGGTTCCCATCTATTTCTGCGCACGATCATAGCAGTGTAATCTCTGTACCTTCCACACAAACCCCAGACCAGTGGAGACATGTTTGAGGAGTCTGAATTATGGTGAAATGAGTACATAATCCCATTCATTGTTCAAGTTCCTCCACAGTTAGATATGGCAGTTTGTTTATATTTTTCTATGGAGCAAAGAGATTCGACCGATGGACTACATCATCTAAGAATTCTGAAGTGGAAAGCTTCTTGAAATACCACACTGGCTTTCCTAAATACCATAAACATCTGAGAAATTACTCTCTGAGGCTTTCTAAAACGCATACAAACAAAACACTTTTTACCAAAATTGATGACATCTGTCTCAGGTAATAACCCAAACTCATCATCTACCACGTCCTGTCCTTCATCAGAAGATTCATCACTCAGTAAAGTCTTTCCAACTGGCATTACTGTACTCCTGTAATCTGTTTGCAAAACAGCCTACTTCTAACTCTTGCATAAAAGATGGCAGGATTAAAATTTCTGCAAACACAGGGAAGAACATGCATAAAAGCAAAAATAACGAAGCCAGATGGAAAAAAAAAGACATTAGGTATAATCATTTCAGTCTGCCATGGCATATTCATGAAGAAAACGTATGGAAAGTCATGATTTACTACTATAAATCATCATACATGCTCGATATCACGAGCTACAAGTGAAGGACACATATTATACACGAGCAGTATAAAGTCAGTAACCATGTTACAGACGTGAAGAAAACATCACCTATATATATCTTCTCACAAATTATATATTTCCACAAAAACTTAGGAGACAGATGGATTTTCATTAACTGAGCATAGCATCCTTTATTCTCGACCAATCAGCTTTCAATTGCTTTTTTCAGATAGAGGGATATGAGATGAATTCATCAAGTCGGACATAAAGAAGGGTGGATATAATCTGCCCTACTGAGTGCCAATGAAAAATTAGGTGACAAAATCATCAAGTTGGGCCAAAAAGGGTTAATTTGCAACTTGTCAACTCATATTGCCAGGAGATTTATGTGGCATGAACTTTCTCCCAGTCCAGTATCTGTATAAAACACTCATCCTTTTGCAAAGCACTGGATAACCGAATACTACATCTGCTCCCTATAGCAAGTGTGGGACTGATAAAATTTGCATTTGTACTAAACACTCATCTTCCTATAAACCATTGGATAACAGAATACTACACCTTTCCTGTAAAGCAACTGTGGGACTTGTACAACTTCTCCACAAAATAAACTTCGTCACACTTCTGACAGTAATATGGTTTTTGAGAATTATGTGCCTTGTGTCTGTGTTCCAAAACAGATAGGTTGTCAAAGTAGCACACAGCACAGTCGTAACACTGATGCACAGTCAACTCTCCAATAGAACCAGAGCTAGAGGCTTTATGAAAAGAAGTGTGTTTTCTTAAGGACACTTTGTCACCAAACACCAAACCACACTCTTCAAAGCACATATACATGGATTGCCCAACGTGCCTTAGCACATGATACTGAAATCTGCTCATCCTAGAGAATTCTTTTTCGCATAACTGACACCTTAATACATTCTTACCATGGGCATTAGAGCAATGCTGGGCGAAGACTTTTTGTGAGAAGAAGGAAGCGTGGCATTTTTTACACCTGTTAAAGCGTCGGGCAGACTGGTTTTTGGAGAGGTTGTGCTCTATCATGTGAACTTCGAACTCTCCGGCATTCCTGAAATTTTCCTTACACTGCACACACTTCTGCTTTTCAGAATGGCTAAACAGATGCGTCAAGTACAAAGGATGTGAAAAGAAACTTTTCTCACAAAGGACACAGGAAAAACTCTCATCAACAACATCGTCGTCATCATCATCGCACGTTCTGACATAATCAATGACGTCAATGATCTCCACATCAGGTGGATCATTAACAACAGGAACAGCAGCAGCAGTAGCAGCAGCAGCAGCAGCGGCAACAGGAGCAATAGCAGTCTGTTTTTCAGGTTGAGCAGCGAGTCTCATTTCTTCAGGATCAATGGCTAAAGGGTCGAGTCTCATTTCTTCAGGCTCAACAGCTGAAGGTTCGAGTCTCATTTCTCCAGAATCAACGGTTACAGGTTCAAGCCTCATTTCTTCAGGATCAACGGCTAAAGGCTCGAGTCTCATTTCTTCTGGATCAACGGCTAAAGGTTCAAGTCTCATTTCTTCAGGACCAACGGCTAAAGGGTCACAATCAGTTTCTTGAGGCTCAGTTTCAGGTACAGGGATGTCAGTTTTCTTAGTTCCGATATCTGCAACAGATTTTCCATTATCAGTTATGTCCAAATGGCTACGTGAAGTAGTGCCAGCTTCTAAGATCACCACATCTGTATTGGCATGCAAACCTACCTACAAAAGTGTCACAATCAGCATTGATAGTGCCGTATCCAGTAACCATTAGTTTCTCTGATTCTGCCTTCTGTAGTGCGTGGACCTTTTGGTGCTCTTCATAGAATGCCAATTGCAAGCAGATCCTGTTACATTGTGGACACCTTAACACCATCTTTAGCATCTGGAAAAAGAATTTGACATTTTACAAGCTAAATATTTGGAATGCATTCAGTGTGTGTTCAGCTTGATTACACAGGCTTTAAACCTACCATTTTTCAACTTTAAAAGCATGAAAATTGCATTTAAAAGTCAATATCCTCTAATACAATATACTGTACAACTATAGTAAGGGCTCTAAAATCTTTCAAGGAATTTTGATATTCCACAACCAACAAACCATCATTTACCAAATGCAGTTTTTAAAAAAAATCATAATCAAATTCATTACTACAGTCCAATCCATAGTAGCACTATCCCTAAATATGTCCTTGAAGAAAAAGAACAGTCCAACATTCTACTTGTCAAAGTATGCATCCAAAACCCTAGGACCTCTAATGGTTGAGGTCACTATCTGCTTGGCATGAATGAACTGCAAGAAGAGTAGGGAGGTGACAATTTTTCATAAAGTACAGTAATGGGTTTGCATATGAAAAAATTTTCATTTTATTTTAGCCTGAAGATTTCTCTATGTAGAGGTGCTGTACCAGAGACAGTTGAATGGGAGAAGTGTGTCCAACAGAGATCTTGCAGATAACAAGTGGTCATGAATGAACAACAGGTTTAAACTTAACAGGATGAGGAGAGCTGGAGGAGGATAAAAATTCTGGCCCAAGCCCCCTTTCTTTCTCTTTAGACTGTGACAACACAACTCTGCTTGCTACTACTATTGGGCAAGGAGTATAAAGCCACAGATGTATTTGTTAGATCCCTCAAATAAAATTTTATAAAAGTGGAACAGGACCTCCATGTAGTATATAATCATAGCTGTATCTTTATGTGCAATGCAAGTTAGATTCTGAGTACAACCTTGCCCTCTACACGAACTACACAGTAAATAGGGTCTTTTCAATATATAAGCCATAAAACTCAAACACTGTTTGCTTGAAAGCCTAATGCCCATACATTTATACATTCTCAGCTCAGTCAACATACAGTACTAAAACATTACACCCATAAACAAACAAAACAACTACAGTCGTGAAATGTCAGCGATGATTGTAGGTTCCCAGGGACCATTAACCAAGACAACATAATGACACCCCCCTAAGACCAAATATTATGCTATTAAGCATATGCAAAAAAGTAATAATAACTATAATAATACAACTAACTTGTGGAAAAACAAAGCACCCTCTTTGCACAAAACTAAAACAGCACAAGAACAGTATAGAAAAAATACTTAGAAAAGGCTATGTGATTAATCATTTTAAACCAATGCAGCAGTAGTTAGACCTAGCGGAAAATGTATGCAGTCATTAGCCAACAGGTCTAAGCACTTATGAAGGAAGAGCTATGCCACTGGAAAACTGTTAGTAACAAAAAAGAATGATAATGAAAGAGACTCCAATGCCTTTCTAATGGAAATTAATTAATATACTAGTAAATTAGTGGAATAAAGGTAATATGAAGTGAATTATGAATATGATTCTGGGGAGTGAGATGTTCTTTTAGGCTTGACATACCATTTGCAAGAGAACCTTGATAAGGGTTTTGAGTGCAGAGTAATTCAAATATATTTTATTGCTGTTTTCGATTTAGTAAATCACAAGGCACTTATTTATAAACTTCAGAATCTTGGGGTGTGTGGATATGTTTTATGATTACTTCAAGATTTCCTTAAAGGTGGGTAGCAGCGAGCTGCTGTGGACAGAATCTTTAGTGAACCAAGACCTATTGTGTCTGGGGTTCCACAGGGAAGTGTTCTTGGTCCACTGTCATTTTTAATGTATACAGTACAAGTGATATGGTTGTTGGCCTGGAAAACAAGATTGTTCAGTATGCTGATGATGCAACACTCGTTGATGTAGTAACGTCTTCATTTATGAGAAATGAAGCTGCCCTCAGCCTCAATCGGGACATGGACCAGATCAGGGAGTGGTGTAGTTGGTGGGGTATGAGGCTGAACTCCAGCAAAACATAAACACTATTGATTAACAGATCTCGTGCTGATTTTCCACCCCATCCTCCCCTTCACATGGATGGGACTTTGCTGATTGAGTCTGAAGCTTCAAACTATTCTAGGTGTAACTTTTGATTCACAACTAACTTTTGAGAAACATCTAATGAAAGTTTCAGCAAATGCAGCATGAAAGTTAGGTATACAGCAAATGCAGCATGAGAGTTAGGTATTGTTTGTAAGGCCTCATATATTTATAACAGTGATAAAATCATAGAATCAGTGCAACCTGTTCTAGGTCATTTGTACTTCCTTTACTGGAACACTGTTCTCCGGTGTGGATGCCTGCTTCTGCCAGAGATTTATCTCTTTTAGACAGAGTGGTTTGTGGTGTAGGTTTCTGTTTCCTAATACAGTAGTAGTGGCAGTTATGACTTGAACCAATGACAGATGGTCCCTTGTTTGTCACTTTTTCATAAATTGTATTTCAACAAAGACCTTTCACATTCACAATTGATCCCTGATCCCCTTTAAGAGCAGCACCAATATGCAGTAAATGTGCCTCGCTGTCGAACGTCTCAGTTCCAGAGGTCCTTTATTCCTCACACCGTTGGACTGTGGAACAGCCTCCCTGAGGATGTCGTGCAGTTGGAACTTCGGAAGTTCAAGCAAAAATGCAATGCATTACTACCATAATACAGTACTATTCTTCTTGCATTTTAAAACATTTTTATCTATTTATCTATTTATTAATTTATTTTTTCTTTTTTAACAAGTGGGATCTCTTCTCTCTGTATTTCCCTTTGCTGTACTTCCTCTTACTTCTTCCCACTGGACACCATATTCTTTGGAAGCTTGAATTTCAAGTCAACGGCCCCTGTGGAGTTGTTCCATATGAATAGGTTTCAGCTACTGAATAATAATAATAACATCAATTACATGCACCAGAACATAGATGAGGACCAGTTCCATACACAGGTGGAGGTTAGAACTCTTAGGGACATTTCTGGAGATAGCATTATTGCAGATTAATCTATAGTAAAATAAAAGGTTTGCTATGAAACAAACTCAATGAATGCCTATGACACTGGGTCCTCCCCACCCAGAGCCTCTCATGGACAATGTTTCTTTAAACACATGCAACTCATTTAAATTTCTAGATATCTCTCAAGTCTACATACAGTACTCACCTTCAAGATACATACAGTATCAAGTTCATCTCGGTTCATATGCCAAATAAAACATCTAACAGGGCCCTGTATGTTTTGTAACTGCAATCAAAATAGACTCATACATGTATTTATTCAAATAAAAATAGTGTAACAGAGAAATGTAAATAGTGTTCCTTTCATTTTAGGAATTAGAACAAAGTAATAACTTGATATTTATTGTGTTGAGATTTTAGTGCATGATACACACTGGCCTTAATGGGTACGATTATTTTTACATGAAATTTGTGTGGAATACACAAGCAAAGTATGACATTTTTTTAAAATTACTATAGCCAGTTCTTAAACACTAACAAAACTATTCAGTGACAAAGGCGCTTGCCAACCTGGAACTTAACAACTCATCACTTTACAATTAAGGCCTGCATAGTCTAACAGCTAACATTTTTTATTTGTCTGACACTTTCTTGCACTGATTCACATATCTTGCACTTTTACCCTCAATTTCAAGAAGATAATCCCATTAGGAGAGTCCTAATTAGTTCAGATTCCTACAATGAGCAAAGCACTATTAAGGCAATGGCCTACATCTAGGCTAGCTTATTATCATGACAGAAAAAGTACTAACATTTGACTAATTGGCTATTTTTAAAATTTGTTGGTGGCTACAGCCATATATCGGTCTCTCCTGTATAAGTATAGAAGTAAAAAGAGAAGCTGCTGAAGGTCTTTGTATAATTAACAATATAGTAGACAGTATAAAGACAATCTGCACATACAGCAAGCTAATGATGTAGGTAGACTATTTTCTTATGTAAAAAAATAGTGTACGAGTTTAAAATAACGCTTTCCTGGCTTTGCCATTTCCATGACAAAGATTGTACTTTCAAGGCCTAAACAACAGCTGCTTCTCAGTTTTCTGTAAAAGAAAACTACTGAGATGGCTATTTGTCTGTTCATCCACACTTTTTCTGTCTGCCCTTAGATCTGAAAAAATACTGAAGCTAGAGGGCTGCAAAATGGTATGTTGATCATCCACCCCAAATCATCAAACATACCAAATTGCAGCCCTCTAGCCTCAGTAGTTTTTATTTTATTTAAGGTTAAAGTTAGCCATGATTATGAGTCTGGTACCACTTTAGGTGCCAACAACACACACCACCATGGGTGAAAGTTTCATGGGCGGCGGCTGAGAGTTTCATACAACATTATACATTGTACAGAAAACTCGATTGTGCTGAAGAAACTTTGGCATACTTTTTACTTTTTTTGCTAGCCTAAAACGTGAGGTTTACATAGCCAACAACAATGAAACAACCTTTTTTCAGATTTTCCATAAAATTTAACACATTTCCCTCTGTCATATTCGAGATACACTGAAAAGGGCGCTTTATATTAAGTTATTCCTACTCCACATTTAAGTCGACACCAATTTCAGCCATTTTTCTCCTTGTCCCTACTTATATGTGTCAGCTGTGCCAAACTAAGGTATACTTAATTTAGCTGTGCCATTAAAGCCCAGCTATATACTATAAAAAGCATGTCTTGGTGATGTCATGTGTTCTAGGGCATTCCTCTCTATTATACTACATAAGCTACCTCCGTGACTGCCATTATTTCCTATGTTTTCAATCATGATTTCACATATTAGGACAAAGTACATATGTGCTATGGTGTAATCATAACACTTGTTAACTTCTTTCTCAGATGTCACCATCATTTCATTATGTGTTACCTATGAAAAGATACAGGAATTCTATCTTATTGACTAAGGCTACATAAAGCTAAGAAACAACATATCTGACATCCTAAAGCTGAAAAAACAATGCATTTGATGTCCTAAAGCTAAGAAATGACACATTTGGGTAAAACTATAGAACAGTTCTGCTCAGACCATTACCTTTGGAAATTGATTTTTCCTATACATTTTAGTGTTGCTGATGAAGGAGGTTCCGTGGATGCACAAGTCATTAGGGAGCCATATGTTCAAGAAGGGATTGGCTAAGGAAACCTATTATAAAAGGAACTATACTAACCTAACATACCATAACCTAACCTAGTAGGCCATCTTACTTAGCTAGGGGGTTGCGTCCCCAGACACCCCCTGGTGAAGGAAACTCCACTTTTTACCAAAAGTTCCCCTATAACACTGCGCATGCGCAATAGCATTCCAGGATGGCCATTATTGTATGCTGCCCATCCTGGAATATTGGTTCTAAGGTTAATTACAGGTTACTTACAAGTGATCACCAAAAAATAACAATAAATTCTTGATAAGCAACCAAAATACAATAAACCCCCATATTCGCAGATTTCTCTGTGGAATGTATCTACCCACTATTCGTGGAAAATTCACCCATTCACGGTATTTTTCAGAGAAATATTCACTAATTACAGTATTTTCATAAAATTTTCATGACTAAATGCACTTTTTGCATTAAAACTAGAAAAATACTCAGGTATAGGCATTTTTTTTTTGGGTTTTTTTTGTTTAAACTATCAAAATAAGTTCTAAGTGTTTTTAAAGGGATTTTAAGTACTCGCGGATTTTAGCTATTCGCGGGGGGTGCAGTACGCATCCCCTTCGAATACGGGGGGTTTACTGTACAGTACTATAGAAAAAGTAAATATCCAAGGTAATGCTCCACACATAGCTGTTCTAAAGTTCTACCCATATTTGACATCCTATCCTAAAGCTCAAAAACAATTTATTCTTTGATGGCATAAAGTTATTTCACACTTTTGAAAAAGAAATTAAGGGCGAGTGTAGAACGACGGGGCAAGTTCCGCAGACGTAGAGAAACCTAACCTTTCCTAGAATGCCATGTCCTGACCTAACCAGAACTTACCTACCTAACCTTACTTAGGGTGCTGTGCCCTGACCTGGCCGGGGGGAGAGGGCTTCGCCTCCCCTGGAGCGAAGCCCCCAAGATCCCCCTGGTAACAATAAACATCTGAGACAATGGACTTAGCTTCTGTTCAGAGGTTGTCCCGTTGTTTTGCAAACTACCCAGAAATTACAATTTTACCAAATATTTTTAATGACAGTAACATATCTGACATTATGGTAGAACTAAACAATAGTTCCACATGGGGTATTCCTTTGGAAATTGATTTTTCCTGTAGTATATTGGTTGCTTATCAAGAATTTACTGTTATTTTTTGCTGCCTGACTGTAATTAACCTGTAATTAAAAGAGTTTACTGTTATTTTTCGCCAGTTGACTGTAATTAACCTCAGAAGTTGTACGCTGGCCATCCTAGAATGCTATCACGCATGCACAGTGTTTTAGGGGAGCTTTTGGTATAAAGTGGGGTTTCCTTCACCAAGGGTTCTGGCCCCCCAACTAAGTAACACAGCCTGCTAGCTTAGGTTAGGTCAGGGTATGATAGGTTAATATAGTTCTTTTTATAATAGGTTTCCTTAGTCAAACCCTTCAAAAACATTGGCTCCCTGATGACTTGCGCACGCATGGAACCTTTCCATAACAACAACACGACGGTCCGTTATTTCTCCCAACGTTTCCCCACACCCAAAACCCTGCGTTTCCAAAGGGTCCCCAACCATGTTGGGTAATGCGGTTAATAATAATTGACTGACAACAAACGCCACCACCTCCTTCATCTGCATCACTAAAAGCACAGGAAAAATCAATTTCCAAGGTAAGAGTCCGTGCGGAGGCCTAACTCAGAAATACCGACATTATTTACGACGCTAGCCTACCGTCTACTAATCACGACACGGTACGCCATTCCAACCTCGCCTAAGCCTAAACGAACGTCTATTTCCTCTAAATCACACCTAAACCTTTCACTAAAACATGTACAATAAGCTTTGGAGATCCAGCTATTAAAATAAATAAGTTCAAAGCTTAATTAAGCTTAGCGTAACCGAGCTACGCTTTAGGAAAACGTAGGAAGCCTCACCTACGCTCAGTCTTCCAGTCTCTTTCAGAGGGTTAAAATATCCTTTCGATGATGAAAAAGGTTACTTACGTATAGAGGAAGGTCTTCACATACGTTGTAGCCAAGTAAGTCACATGTAGGGAGTTATTAGAATATATAAAATTTATAATTTGTTCTTGGCGGGCTTCGAAAACAGGTTTGGGAGGTAAAGGAAGTGTTTGTAGTAGTAATTGAAGAGGGGTAACTTTGGAACGGCTCCTCTGGATTTTCTAATTGGTTTGCGATGGAGGGTATTTTTAATTTTAGCTTTTCTTTGGTCTAGTTTTTATTTTTCTTGAGTTTTCCTTTGACTTAGCTTTTCCATGGATTAGCTTTTCTTTGTTATAGTTTTTCTCTGGCTCAGCTTTGCTTTGGCTTAGATTTTCTTTGCTTTAGTTTTTCTTTTTTTATTTAGTTTTTGGTAAATTCTTTTCTATATTCATTTTCCTCAAAAGGTAGATCTATGAAAAGTTAAATATTAGTTAGTAATCAGTCTCTGTAAATCACCTTCTACGATATTTCATTCTTGGTTTTATTGTCTCTTTTTTAAGTCCAGGAGAGAGAGAGAGAGAGAGAGAGAGAGAGAGAGAGAGAGAGAGAGAGAGAGAGAGAGAGAGAGAGAGAGAGAGAGAGAGAGAATTATTTTTCACCTCTCTTTGTTTCAGCAACTCTTGCATCCTCGTTCTGTTAGGTAGAAAGTTACCCTTGTGGTTGGGAGATGCTACTTTTATTCTTCAGCTTTATTTGAGATATATATTGTAGGCTACTTTTCCTCTCCTATTCATTACCGTAAAAACTCACGTCGCATTTTGACTGTTAAACTGTTGAAATATTAATTAAATTTATCTTAATATATGATTATTATCATGTTTATAGTTTTGATACATGTTCATGTTACCAATTCATCAGCATGGCAGCACCAAGCTGGACAATTACCAACATAATTTCATCCATAACATGTTTGCTATCTTGTAAAATTACGCATCAGATTCTCGCAAAAACCTGAAATCCATAATTGGATACATTTACAATAGGTTTTATTACCCAAAAGACGGTAATATATCGATAAATTTCCATGTAAAGGTAACTATTGACTTTACTGTATGTTGGCAGCCATTCATATGTTTATCTGAAGTAGTGCCACATCCTGATCCCCTTGAACCACGTGGGTGCATTGTATATAAAAAAATTTTCGGTTTGGATAAGTTTTTCAGGTATTTTAAGTTTAATTTTTTCAGGTAATTTAAGAGTTTAAGTATTTCTGGTAATTTAAGAGTTTTATTTGCTAACAATTTGTGTCTGAACACTAAACTTCATAGAAATTATTTAGGCTGTGAAGAGACCTCCATTAGGCCTAGGCATATCCTAGGCCATGCTATGTAGGCCTGTGATCATGCTAGTGTCATGTGATGCCATAGTTACAAACTCATGTTATTTAGTTTTGTGTCTCATTTAACATTTCAAACTGCATTTGGAGCCATTAAATAACTTTGGGTAATAGGCCTAGGCTACACCAGACACGGACGAACCTCAATTTCATTATTAATTATGGAACATAGGCCCATGGATAATATACCCAGACTGATGGAAGATGGATGATTCAAAGGGAATGGATAAAAAATACCTTGGGCCTAAGCCTTTCATATTTGTTTATTCAAGTTAAATAAACAATAATAATTGGTAAAGTGCATGGCCATCTTATCTGATTTACCCAAATTGCTGTCATTGTACCTCATATGGTGCACTGTATGCATTACCATAGATGTTTACGGTGACCCTTTGGTCTTAAGCCATACTCATATTTTTGCCTTTTACTTTACCTCCATTCTCACTTCCTTTCTTCAGTCTTGCTGTTCACTTTTAGCCTGATCTTTGGACTTCATCTTGCACTCCAACCACTCCACCACCCCCTTTTCACTGCCTAAAACACTGATTGGCTGATAGTGCCCCAATTCTTGGGGTGACAGTGCTACCACAAGTTAGCATTTGTAAAACTCTCCAATATATCATTCCATTATCTCACAGGCTCCTTTTGATTGAAGTTTTCCTACTTATTTCATTTCCCTGTAAGCCTATAGTCTTTTTTTCTGGGGAAAGTTTTTCCTTGACCTTATGATTTGGTTGTCCACCATGTTTATTTTACTAGAATTTTTCTTCACTAGATCAACATTGATCTGTTAACTAAGATCACAGAGTGATCACATAGGAAAGTTAGAGTTGGATTTCCTTTGGTGGAAAGGGCCTCAGGACTCATTCAGTGATTAACTTCTGCTTTCCTTATTAACTATTCAACTCAGGATATGATGTGCTTGCACAAACAAGGTGCGTTTGTGCACGAGGTTTGTGTTTGCCTGATTTGCTGCTTCACTTAACACCACCTGTGTGTGCCAGCACCACAGGTTTTCTGATGCTCAGTCTCCAGAAAGGCTTTGGCTCTGGACACTCTCTTTTCATTCAGTTTTTTGCACACTTCCTAGAGTGTAAATGGCACGAAAGTTTTCTTCCAAGTTTTCTTGTTCCTCTGTATTTATGCTTACAATACTTTCTTTGAAGTTCAACCATTGTCATTATACAAAGACTGCCTCTCCACCAGGGTTGTTTCCTACTTAGTATATCTCAGGGATCTCTGTTAAGCAATGCATATAAAAGCTGTTGTGCAAAAGCAAGCCACCTTTTCACATCATAAAGCAAGCATGGCTACACACCAGCATCATAAACTCGGGCCTCTGTTACGATTGTGAGCTTTATGGTGAAAAGAACTGAATTCCCTGTAAGAGGAAGCCAAAGACTCTTGCTGCCTTGACATTTTATGTGGATAAATTTTCACCTCAGCAAATGCTTTAGGAGAGCAGAAGCAAGGTAGATAAAAGCTGGGAACATTTATAATTTCACCATTCACTCCATATTTTATGTCTTTTTGTAGAACCATTTAATGAGACAGGTTAAGAAAGGAGACCTTTTGGAATATTGACCTAGTTGGGGGATAGGGCCATCAGTACACTTTAAATGGTGCTCTGTAGGCATTACTGAAGGTGTTTGTATCAGCCCTGGGTGCAACCACTTTTTAGCCTTTTAATTTTTGTCTCCATTGCCACTTCTTTTGTTCCTTCTTGCTGTCCAACCTCTTTCAACTATTACTTCATTTTTGGATCTCTCCTTTTTTTTTTTTCCCCTAACCTCTCCAACTCTGATTCCATCTTTTCACTGTTGTAGCACTGAAAGGCATGAGTAGAACCTTCATTCTACTAGAGTTGCAGAAATGCTGAATCTGCAAAATCCTGAGGAACAGCTTCCTCCATCCAGCTGAATAAAACCTCAAGAGTCTTCTCTCATCTAAGACCATGTAAATTTTAGTACACCATCCATCAAATCCATAGGATTTATTAGGAGATTTCCTTGACTGCTACCATAAGTTCATTTGATATAGGCACAAAATCTATTTCAGCATCCCCTTGAAGAAAAGGTAAGTTTTGTATCCTAGCAGCGTTGATTTTAGAATAGGTCCTCGACTTACGGCGGGGGATCCATTCCAGAGACGCACCCTAACGGGGATCCATTCCAGACCTTTTCAACTGGTTTTTACACTTTTAGGGTTCTGATACTGATTTTTGTTATCAGGCAAATGGAATGTCCCTTTGCTTTGTTTAGTACGGTGTTTACGCAACAAGTTATTTGTTGGCACTGTAATGTGAAGAACGTGATGGACTTGCATTGAGTTAATTAGCACCATTAACTCAAATTATCAACTATTTTTGCTGTTAGTGCCAGTAACTTGATGCCTGTTCTTGCCGTTAGCACCGTCAGTGGCACCATAATGTGAAACAACATCAAGTTACGACACTGTAAAACGCCGTTAACAGCGCTGAAAAAGCACTGTAAGATCAAATCCGCCATAAGTTGGTGACGCACTGTATTAACGTATATTGAGGAACCTAACAAGCCATTTGCTTTTTTTATCATGAGAAAATGCTCCCCCTCATGAGTCAATTATGGAGGCAGAAAGATTTTCTTGGAAGTATTTTTTTCTTTCTATTCCCTTAACATGCATTCAGTCTCCCTTGGTTTGCCATCACTGATGTTGAGGTGGGGATTTTTCTGTTTTTCATCCATAGGCATTAAGAATAGTACATTATCTTCAAGCCAATCGCCTTCTATTCCTGCCAACAAACCAAATCCAATCAGTGCAGCAGAATAGTGTGGATCCTTAAAATGCAGTCAGTTCATGTTAGAATTTGCAGATGAATTAATTAGCATTTTATGAAGATTGTAAATGGGAGTTCAGGTAGAAATGAGAATGAAGAGAATTCATTTCACATCTAACCCTTTAAATAAAGGGAAAAGCTAACTTGAAAATGAATATGAAGATTAGAAAAGCATCCATATTGCATTCCAAGGGGCCCCCTACCTTGCTTGTATTTTCAAGGAATGGTTCCTTAATCATTACAATGTCTGTGGGAAGGTTGTCAGATGTCAGTTTCTTTGCTATAATCAGAAATTTGCTATCAACCATCTCGATGATCACACATTTTGAAAAATGCACTGGGAGGTGTTGCAGGCATTGAATTGTTGCATACATCATGTATGTGACTTATGCACAAGCATTACTTGATACAATTTTGAGCAACATAGAGGAGACAGTACTTATCCTGCTGTTCTCCAGTCTTTGTGGATGATGCACTGAGAAATTTCTTAGGAATCTCAGATGATTGAACACTTTAAACATGTCTCATAATCAGGGTGGCTAGAAATGACATCAGGCATTGTGCAGTGAAGCAACATAGGACAAAGTATCAGTGGTACTGGCAAGGCACTGAGACTCTCCCAACTGACAATCTTAAGTTCCCTCAGAATGTGTATAGTGCCACTACAATTACCGTGACACATGCACCAGTCATGAAGAAGGGGGAAAGGTTTAGGGTATGAACCAGAAGTAAACCATTTTATCTACCAGGTGATGGTAATGAAGGCTTTTATTTGTTTGCCAGTCTCAGAGACCAAGCTAGAGGCCCAGCATAACAAGGTGACATTTATGACAGGTCATAGCTGTTAAAAATGCTGTAAGGAGCAAGCTGATTGCTTTCTGAAGACATAAGGAGAAACTTCTTGCTCTGACAGGGAGCCTGCCAAGATGTACCTGTAGATCCTGAAGCAGTGGATTTTTGGTAGAGGTTACAGTACCATGCAAGCTTTGACATGAATGAGATGGGCCTCTTTCAGAAATAGTTGTCAGAGAAGACTTTTACTGGCCAGAAAGAAGAGGCTGCTAAGGACCATATCAATCTTGTTCTGCTTTCCAGGTCTGAAGTTCTTTCATCTAGCACATGGACCAAGGGATTGATAATCCTGACAGGACAGTGAAAGGAGTATTAGAGGATCTTCAGCATCAAGGATGTCATCAACTTCACCATGGAAAGCCCATCCTTTGAATTGAATGCCTTGTGGAAGGAAGGTATGGTGCAAGTGTGCTGACTGCATGGGTTTCCCTTCTGTAGAAGATATCTGTTAGGACATTGTAAGATTTATGTTTCATTGAGCAATGCTGTTTAGCACTGTTGAAGATATAGTGTTTTGAGCCAAAAGAGAAGTCTCTATAGGCCGACTGGGTGGGTGGGTTTCAGTCACTTTAAATTAAGCCTATTCTTTCCTTAAGAAAGGTAGATTTATGTACATTTTCTTTTATAATTAGTCATGATAAAACAAACCTGGTCATGAGAGCAAGGACAACTATAAATACTGTAATCATAACTCTCCTAGAACTGGCATGGAATTAGTATTTAGGAAAAAATAGGTTTGTTCTTAATGGAATGTAAAACTTGAATGAAAATTTGTATGTTTAGCTTTACCAAGAATACTTGTAGACAACAGAACATGAAACATGCATGACTAAAGGCTTTGTTAATTGGTTTTGACATAATTATTTGAACTTACATGGGCAGGTCAAAATAAATGGGCAGCACGAAGTAAGGCTGTTAGCAGCAAGAGAACGTAAACCTTAATCTTGCAACTGTGCATTGTAGGTAAAGGTCATCTCTTGGGTTTCAGTGGTAAAGTTTTTTCAAGGGGTGTAGATTCACATATCACACTTTATAACCACATTTCATCAATACAACTTTTGAAGAACAATATTTGACAGTACAGTAATGTAAATATCTATTTTCCCATCATTCCATTTGCAGAGTAGGGAAGAGTATATAAAATAATGAATCAGTTTGACAAAGAAAGAAAAATTGAGTAAGGGAGGCAGTCCTGTCACCTGTGAAAAATCTACTGGATGAAGAAAATGAATGTAATCCGGAAGATGTTGACATTACAAGATGGACATCTGGAGAATGCAATACTTGAGGTGGCTAGAAAAACCTTAGGGAATGTAGAAAATGGTAAAGCTCCAGGACTATCGGGAGTAACAAGTGATATCATCATTGCCACCGGCAGTTCATGATACAAAGGTCCTATCTGAAATTGCACCACTTATGTCTTTCATGCTCTTTGTCAACCAGAAGTCTCCAGCCTCCCTTGTCATAGTACTTTCCCATCAAGCTCTGAACAGCTATTCCCTGAGGAGAAACCAGGCTAGTTCTGCCAGGATTCTTTTTACCCTGCACCCCACCCTCAAATAAATGGGGGTGCTCAAAACAGGGTAACTATCAAATGCCTGGAATGATGAAAGGTGATGTCAGTTCCATTTTGTCGTCTTGATAGTATAAGCCAGAGGAAATGATGAAACAGGGACTGTTGGAGGTACCTGTACTACAGCTCAAAAAGTGAATTCCGTGACCAGCATAGCACGAACAGCAGAAGCAGCGTTCACTCAGAATGTTAATGTTGATCAAAAACAAATAACTTGCTGACAGGATTTAGAACACCAGTTATTCCTTTACTGACTGGGCTATAGGAAAATGTAAGAAAGGAAAAGATGGGAACATTTTTGAAACAAAGAAAAAGGAAATGCTTTAGTAAGAAAAAATGAAAAAATAGCTAAATGAGATTTCTAGAGCACTGTCAACAATTACCATAGAAAAAAAGTGCTGAAGAATAGACAGAGAAGAATGACTAAAAAGTTCAGCCATTGCCAGTTTGGCTTCATCCAGAGAAATCTACAGCAATGGAACTGTAGAGACTCCTTACAATGAAGCAAATATAGAATTACTTTGTTAAAGGGAGTTATAATGAGCCAAATATAGAATTACTTTGTAAAAGGGAGAAGTTAAATCATATAATTGTGGATCTTGAGAAGGCATCCAACGTAGTACCAAGACAAGCTTTAAGGCAGGCATTATTAAAGCAGAGGGTGGCAGAAGTATCTTTTAGCATGTGATTGTACTGTATCATAAAGCAAATCTAGAGTGAAGACAGTAGAGTATATCAGGAGAATCTCAGATAATTGTTGGTGTCCATCAAAGATCAGCACTAAGTCCTGTATCATCATGGTAATGGAGGTAACTACAAAGAGGCATTGAAAGGCAGGTCTCTGCAAGCTTCTATTTAGAGATGACTTTGTGTTTTATAAGCAGGAGATTTTGAAGACATGTCATTACAAAATGTCAAGATTCATGGCTGGAGTATGGTGGGAAGATTGTTATTAGAAATTTAGTTGCCGATAGAACTCTTAGAACACCATCTAGAAAAGACAGATCTGAAGGATTTTGAAGGTTTGGCTTCGTGTGAACAAGAGGGGACATACAGTCGGTCAGAACGGTAGGATATGGAAGCAGCAAGATCATGTTAAGACTGGTGACAAAGACCAGAAAATATGGAGAACACCATAAGTGAAGACCTGAACTAGATGGGAATTCTAAAGGAAAATGAAAGGTGCCTCCTTTGTTAATCATTTTATTTACATATCATACAAAAACATCTTAAAATGGAAAATGGATGCCAATTAGCGACGTAAAAACATGAAGTTGAACAATATAAAACTTTGCATAGACTTAAGGACTACAGGTGTATGTAGGATATTCTAAAAACTTTCAGGTAGATGGAAAAAGTTTCAATCTAAAATTATGTGACTGAGCTGTCAGGTGTAGAATCTCAGGACTAGCATTCCTTTTTTTTTATTTTTTAACTTTACTCTTGTGCCACAGAAAACAAGACGGGCCTATGACACAACATCTATCACAATTGTAGTACTGGACAAAGTAGTGTGTGTTGGAGGGATTCTTTATTTTGAACTTGCATATTACTGTTATGGAAGGTTAACTTCTTTCCCAACGAAATGGGAGTAACTGCTTAAAACCTGAAGATAACCGAATATATTAAAATTTCCATGACCTACAGTGTGTTGTATACTTACATTAAGTACATGGTAATCAATTTTTCACAGGACTAAAAATATGTAATTTTATAAAATCATATAAAAACTATAACTAACCATGGGACCTCAGTTAAATAAGAAAAAAATTAGGATTATCTATGTTTAGAGTAGAGTGATACACTTTTCGTTCTCTGGCTGTGGACTGACAGAGTATTTATCCTAGCTACTGTTCAGTCACTACTGGTCTCAATTTTCCTAAGACAATAGGAAAATAGGGTTAAGAAAAATAAAGGACAAATTTAACTCTCATCACAAACTCGCTATAGGGAATAATTCTGCCAACAGTCACGTCAGATTACAATACTGTAATGATGAAAAAATAAGCACCAATTTCCTGATGCCTCACACACACAAGACTACCCACAGCAAATATTATTGCATCATTTCAGTCCATTTGCACTTCGAAACAATCAGAAATGGCAAGTGTGTGCCACAGGGGTTTTTAACATTCACAGGTTGTTCACGGTCTAGATATCTGGAGTATGCAACACTGGCACCTGGTGGCTAAAGGGTTTACTTTACTTTCAAACTGAAGCAGAACTCAAATTCAGCGTTACTATGGTATTACGATACAGGAATACCAGCCTTATTATGGGGTCTGTCAAGAGGCAGACTTGGAAAAAATTTGCATGGTACCAGGCTTTACCCAGGACAGGCCATTGTTGCCATTTCCTTCTTTGAGAGAGCTCTCATTTTCATTCTGAAATAAAAAACAAAATTAATATTTTTATCATTACAGTACATGTAAAATATCAATACAGCACATATCAAATACATTCTAAATACTCAATCTGGTTCAAGAAGAAAGCAATTTGCACAGTAGTACTGTATTTGCCAGACGTGTCAAATTATTAGTTATCAGTACACCCATAAAGGTGACCAAGTCTCACTTTTGCTTCTCCCATTCACATGTCATCCAAGAACCTTGGGAGTTTTACCATGAATGCAATCACTTGTTCCTTTCCATCCACACTTTTTCAGCAAGTGTGTGTGGGTGACAATTGCATTTGCACACTTTCCTATCAAAGGTAGAGTAATCATTATGATTAAACTTGAAAATTAGGTATACATCAGATCAGAAAGTGCTGGAGATGATTTCCAATTTGAAATGTATACAACAAAGCTGAAGTACATCTTTGGATAACATTTAGGGCAGTAGATCTACTTTCCACCCAAGCTTGATACACTATGCTGTACCTTTTCCTGTGTATATTTTGCAATAAAATTCTAGTTTCAGGGTTGTAATGGTTGGCATTATTAGAATATCTTATCTCCATAACCTAACTACTTTGTTTACATAAGGAGATTCAGTAACTCAAAATCCTGTATAACACAGCATAAAATATATAAAATTTGGGTGAAGAGCTGAACTGCTGTGCCAAATACTACATATTGTTTTGAGGGTCATTTTTGGGAGCAGTTTTCAAAGGGATTTTTATCCTTCTCAAAGCTACAGATCCAGATTCGATACAAGCAGGAATGATTTAAGAATATTTTCAGGAGAAATCCTGTTTGGCTATTTTTCATACATTGTTTTTTGAAAACCCTCAGTATTACTTGTACTGCCTATACTTCTTGAATTAATGAGTGTTACTCTTCTTGCAGTGTTAGTATCCATTATCTGTACAGGTGCCACGATGTCACACTGCCTCTGCTACACAATTGTGGAACAATCCTCTTGGTAGTGTTATGGATGTTTATGCAACTGTCAGTCTTTTCCTTACCTTAAAAGACCTGTCCTGGCTTGTTCCCTATTGCATTATCGTTGCTTAAGTACCAGTGATTGACCTGTGCTCCCAAAGGTACAGATTCCAAAGTAGTGGTCAAAAGCTAGGATGCCAAGGTCATGCATCTTCATGTAAGAAGCCAATTCATGCTAAATGGATGAAAAACAAAATTTGTCAGGCCATAAGACCTTGGGTCGTTCTCTTGATTCTGTTTCATCATCACTGCAAAGCTTAGGCTAACCTCTGCTGTCAGTTTGAGTGGTTTGATATGTGGCCCACTGAAACTACCTCTGACATTTTCCTCAGAAAAGTAAGGTCATCTGTTAGGACAACACTTGCCCCAAAACGACATTCATATCATATCAAAACTGCAGAGCAACTGGGTGTCTGCTTCCATCACCAATACAAAGGGAAACCCCCATGACATGGTGTGTTCCTGGCCCAGATTACTGAGCTAAGGCTTCCCTTGCAGGACCCTGTCAACAGGTCTAACCTGGTTTTTCCATCCTAACAAGGTACTCTAAGACTTAGATTACGAATTATTTTTAGTACATTGCTAGTGAACCAATGCCATCAAAGTGACAGTAATATGAGGGTGCTGAGACAAATTCCATTCATTCTCAAAAAATGACAGCAATAAAAGTCTGTTCAGATGATATGCCTGATTCTTGGGACATTACATGGCATCCCACAGCTCAAACCAAGGGTTAAGTTCACAGTGCATACTTTATTGAGACCAGTGGTGAGAAGTGCTGATCCAGGGTGATGGATAGCAAGTCTAAATGGGAATTCATTACCTGCAGACTATTGTTAAACATGAAAACTTTTGATTTACAGTGCATTTTAAATAGTATAATCATTAGTACCAAGATATGAAGGGGATCTTGGCTCTGCTGGTGCTGCCAGAGAAGCTAGTTGTTTTCCCCTTTAGGTTAGTGACAGATTTCCTCTAATTCATGTTTGTCACACCACCATAAAAAAAGGCCTGTGAAAGGTGTTTGTATGCCTAGTTGCATTGCATCAAACTTAATTCTTAAACTGTAGGTTCAGTCAAATTTACAATTTTAAAACAGCTATGTCTCATTGCTTCAAAACAGAGCAGATGCCTGTTTTAGAAACCTGGACTAAAACTAGCTTGAAAAGACTGCCACCAAAATTACTCATAATGCTAATATGATTATGGAAGTCATAAGATTTGGCAGCTATAATGTTGAAATATGAAGGGTTTAAAATGCCAAAAAAAAAGTATACCTTAGTTTTACCAGACCACTGAGCTGATTAACAGCTCTCCTAGGGCCGGCCCGAAGGATTAGACTTATTTAACGTGGCTAAGAACCAACTGGTTACTTAGCAACAGCACCTACAGCTTATTGTGGAATCCGAACCACATTATAGCGAGAAATGAATTTCTATCAATCACCAGAAATAAATTCCTCTAACTCTTCATTAGCCGGCTGGAGAGTTGAACTCGGGCCTAGCGAGTGCAAGGCCACAACTCTATCGACTCGTCCACGGAAGAGGTATTTAAAATGCCACAACTCCTAGAGCAAGAATCAAGACTAGTGCAACTGGAAGTCAGGCAATATCATAGCAGCAGGGTTGGCAGCAATTCATGGAAGTGCGAAGAAAAGTTTTTTTTTTATTGATGAAAGGTGGGCAGAAAAACGAGTCCAAACCTGCCCTCATAATTATAACCGAGATAAAACTGCAAATTCCTATTAGGCAATGAAAAGGAAGAAAGGGAGTGTGGAACATACCAGCCTCTGGTTTATAAGTCATCCGTAGACAGAATACCAAAGATAATAATTTAGCAACAGTGACATATGTCCATAAAGTTGCTTAAGAAAATCCTTAAGGTCAAGTTTATAGTCCTTGCAGACTGACAATTCCCAACAATAAAAAATTGTTAATGGGAATACCCCATGAGATCACCTGGCTGACACCAAACCACGCAAAGACCTAGCATGTTTGCCAGTCTTTAGGTCACCTTGGAGAATCCGGAAAATCTATAATTGCCCCAGATTCCAGCAAAAAGAATAAAATGCACGGTAAAGGGCTCAGAGGGAATCCAATACAGTACTTCAAGCTTACTTTCAAGCTGGTCTAAAAGAGATTGCATTAATAAAAAGCTTGATCTTTATGTCTCGTATTTCTGTCAGGCAGAATTTTTGGTTTCACTATAGTACTCTCTTAATCTGGGCATTTTAAAAATATAATGCTGCATATGCTAGTTCCGTATCTTCTGTCACAATATCTGTGAATGGAAATATTTAACATTTATATCCTAAACTATATTCCAGTAGATGAATATATTCTAAAAACAAGCCAGTTTATTACCAAATGTAATGTAATGTTCTGTATCTGCAGTTCGTACTCACTCGTTCCTTTTTGAGCTCTTCGCGGACTTGATCATGAATGGCAGGCTGATACGGAGAAAATACGATTGCATGTGGATCATCTGCTGTAGGAGGTTCATATACTCTACTTTTGCTATTTTCCACGCACTCTCGAACACGCAGTAAAAACATTTCGTTGTCACTGTCGTACCTGTAATAATACAGTTATATAAAATTTCTGTAAATATATATGAATACTGTATAATGTATAGAAGAAAAACTAATCCTGGAGAGTCTGATGCCACTGCAACATTAGTGGTACATTTTTTCTGAGTTGTCTAAATATTACTAAATGCTCTGAAAGTACACAATCCTGACGATACCCATTTAAGCTGCAAATTTAAGGACTTAATTCTCATGATTTTCAAAGCCTTCTACAGAAATACATAAAATGTATAACCTACTTGGCTGCCAAAAACATGATAAAAAATCCTCAGCATAAACAATTACTCAGAAAAATGTCCTAACATAAGCTAGAACTCCTTTTAACTTTCTCAAAAGAATAAAATTCTTCAAAGACTTAACCATTATTGAAGAGGACCCCTGTGTATTAAGGCATACTATGCATGAACAAAATTTCTTGTTTTCTTGTGTTGATGTTTAAAGTAAACATGAAGAGTACTTACAATACTGCTGCTTCAGGATTGAGTGGATGGCTGGTTTCAATTTTGTAAAAACATCTTCTGACGTAGAGCAGTACATGCCACAGGTGATTCACGTTTCTCCGCCATTTGTTGGCGAAGCCTCGTTTGATATCGAGCTCTCGTGTTTCTGGGTCGATCAAGGGGTGAAATACTGGGGTCTCAAATATTACGGTCTGGAAAACGGGATGTAGTTATATATACTGATAATTATATGCACTCAACAGAAAGGCTTCTACAGTACTGATATTGTGAGCCTGATGGTCTCAAACTGTGCACTCAATTTGATGGATTTGATGTGATATATGAAAATACCTAATCTGAAGGAAATTTACATAAAATTTTACCAATGTACAGAACTGGACAGTACATTTTTGCCAAACTAGCAGATGTATATAGAAAGTTATTTAGCAAACCACAGCTAATTAAAAAGCTAGGAACTGTTGTATATTAACAGAGAGGCCTGTGCTTACATTGAAGAGAATCCTAATTCTGTCTGGACTTTAATGAAAGAAAAAAATTATCTGTGTAGAGAATATCATATGATGGATTTTTCTCATCTTGCTTAAACCATTAATCACTTACACACCAATGGAGACTAGCAAAATTTCAATGAAATATTTATGCAACAAAAACTCTGGTAGTAAATTAATTCAAGAAACATTCTTTGCACTGTAGCCTAAGTACTGATAAAAAATATAACCCCATGCAAACTAGTTCTGATTATCAGGTAGTGTTTTTTTTCTGTACTTACTGATTCAATTCCTAATAAGCTGAATACAAGTTAAACAAGAAGTACAGTACTTTTACAGAATTAAACCACTGCAGGTTAATGTATGAGTTGTAGGTTGAACTATTTACTTTTTTTAACTAATGTAGGTTGAACTATTTTTTTTTTTAACTAATTCAAAAGAATAGAAAATAGTAGACTAACATTACTAAAGGCTAAAAATATTTGTGGCACAGTACCTGCGTACAAAATGGATACGTTTCTCAGTTTTTAAGATCTAAAATTACATTTACTGTAAAATTTAAATGAGTACTCATACATATGGTTAAGGAAACTACACAAAACATTTGCACAAGAATAAAAAGATTGAAATTAGGAAAACTAGCGACATGGACCCTCAACCACTCTTCTAAAATAGGGTTATTAGTTATAAAGAAGTTTCACCCATAGCTTTGATTAAAAGTACGAAAGAAAGCTTACTGGCACATCTCCATCGGGATAATTTTCTGGGATATGAAGATTGAAGCGGAAAACTCCCTCCTGGTAGCTCCCCTGGCGTATGAATATGACTCCGAACCACACTGCAAATAAGAGTATGTTTCAGAATGTCTTTAAATTCAGCATCACAGCAGATACAATTACTCGGTTGGATATGCTGACATCCTGGGAAAACCTAATCCTCTTTATGAACTCAGTGGTAAGCTAAGAGGTACCTGGATATGCAACAATAAGATTAATGGACAGTAGCTGTAAATTGAATGAGATAAGTCCGTACTCCAATACTGGAAAACACAACACTAAATTAAAGTACAAGTTTACTAGCTGAGAGGGTAGGGACTGTAACATACAAGTTTCACCTCCATAAAAGTAATTTAGGGACAGTACAGTATAGTGAAATGTTATTCTAAAGAATAGACATCAGTAGTAATCACATTCTAATTTCTCTTGACTTAGCAGATGTACTATAATAGCTGTCAAGTTTCACGAGAGTCACAGTGAAGTACAGTATTCTACACTTCAACTTTGAATATCTGTGCACTTGTGTTAGGAATAGATCACCGTTACTGTATTCCAACTCCTTTTCATAAGGGAGTCCTGACTACATTGTGCACTGCAAGGCACACTGTGGGCAGTACTACAAGCCGTGAATGTGAAATGAGTGGTCTGAGTAAACTGTATCCTGTACAGTATTTTCAGTGTGTATCTGTACACGAGTTTTGTGCCTGTAACTATTCTGCAGAAGTACAGAAATAAAGACGTTAATATCTACACGGCAGCTTCCAGTCTAGTTACTGTTTAAGACTAAAATCCTTGTGTGATAATCAGTTACTTTTTGCTACACTTAAGCAATGTAATCACGAAACATTTCTTCAAGTAAATATATGAAGTTTCAGATATATAAATATGGATCCATTTCCTACTGGACTCCCTGAAAATATTTCCATAGAAAGGACATATTAGTTTTTCCTGAAAATACCCAGTTTATTCTACCTTGCCCGAAATGGACAAAAGAAAAAAAGATACGTACCAAGACAAGATTTGCCTGATGGCACAACATATACCCCGGAGACTCGCTGTTTCTGCAAGAGGTTACTGCAAGAGAAATTGGACCATGTGAGGAAAATGTGCAGAACCTAAGGAAAAACTATGTGCAAAGGTAACTACCATTTCAAGATACACAAGTGGTCTTCTAAGTTACATGAATTCAACAAGTAATCTTAAATTAATTCTTGGAACTATTACATCTGATGTACTTCTGAGGTTTAAGCTAATATAAAGTATATTTTAAGAATAGAATGGAAAATTAACTGCCTAAAGGAAATAGTAATAAAAAAAAAAACTGCAATGAAGTGAAAAATCATGGTATCGAGGAGGAACAAAATTAAGTGAAATGAAAATGGATCGTGAAGGAATTGATGAAAATGTTCAAATTGCACGAAATCAATTTGTACCACTGAACATTGTTCAAGTTACAGGAAATGTATGAACCAAATTGATACGTACAAGGACGAAATTAGAAAGGAGAAATTATTTGCAAAATACACTGCACGAAGTTCATAATCTTACGTTGGTTCCCATTAGCAAGGCTAGTTTTACAAAATACCTTTACAACTGAGTAATTTCCCAGAGAATAAGAAGTTTTCTGAAATGAATAACTAAAATTATAGTAATAAAGGAAAGTACCCTGGATTTACACCGTATGAGCCTAAATGTATGAAGATGTTTGAGTTATAGGAAGACACTATTAGTTTGGTGATCACGGGAATACGATAGAGCAGTGGGTGGGGGATTGATACAATAGACAGTGTCATACGACCTATTAGGAATGCAGGCAGACTTATATAAACTTCGAGATGAATAACGGAAGATAGGCCTACACCTTACGAGTTTCTTTAATTTTACAAAAAAAAAAAAAAAAAAAAGTGGAGGGGTAGGGGTGAGGGTTGGTGGTCAGGAAAGACTTGGCTTCAAAGTCACTCACTACTCGGCCAGCAGAGTATATTCCAGGAAGTAAGGGGTGTAGGAATGATTGCCCTTGGGCGTGGAGGTCCGCCGATCTATCATCTTGGCTGCCATAGATAACTGTTGGTCCATGTCGGGGACAGAGGGCAGCACCTGCAAGAATGCTAAGAATTAGTACTGGTTTCTACAGATACATGTGGTTATCTACGAGTATATACGGATGTCTACAAGTATATATATATGGATGTCTGCGATATCTACAGTTATATACAGATGTCTACAAGTATATAGGGATGCCTGCATGTATATAATGTTGCACTAGAAAAAAATTGGTAGAATGTGGTTCATTTTTTTTACAAGGATGGGATATTTTATATTAAAATGGATGTTTGAAGTTGATTTTAATGAGGATGGAATATTTGTAAACAAAAGACTCGGTGATCGACAGAATTGAGGATCATGTAATGGACTGAACTGTTGGGCCTGTAAACATTTTAATATTTAAAAATTTGTTAACATCTTTTACGTGTTTACATTTTTTAAGTAGTTGATGCTTCTTTGGAATAAGGATGGAATTAACCACAAAAGAATTATTCGTTGAATATGTTTAATGACTTCCACTGATATCAGAGAGTTATATGAAAAGATGGATTTTTAAAGAGAAGAAATAGCCAATTTTCGTGCCATTTGGTTACATAAAAATCCTAAGACTTTAGAGTCAATTTCTTTGGCCTACCCTCACTCAAAATTTTATTTTTCCTACAGAGAATTTGGTCAAAATGATGGGCTCTTCGATGAAACCTTACTAGACTTATTTTTGAAGTCTAATGCGGGCGGAAATGGACCACATTGCGAGAGTACTTTCGGGGGAAATAAATTAATTACGAAGTATTTTACCATCCCCTTTAAAAATACCAGTAGTATCTACACCGTAACAACAATTTCTGACAAATAAGGAATCATAAAAAGATAAATAGGACGATAAGAGAATGCCTTAAATAAAGGACTTTATGTACAGAATACTAACTGAAATATTTTTACAAACAGCATGAAGATTTTGAAACACAACCTACAACAGGTTCAAATAATGAATGAGAGAGAAAGAGAGAGAGAGAGAGAGAGAGAGAGAAATGTTCAAAAGGCTGACCTTCCTCAAAGCAATTGCACTCAGCATGACCCTGGAAACAGATCGCCTGCCTACGCATGCATCTCTTCGTGAAGAATGCAAGGTCAGCAAAATCATGCAACGATCTTTCTGACACTAGCTCTCGAACAGGGCGAGAAAGACAGGAAAAACAAGTAAAAAAAATGCGCAATCGAGTTTTCTGTACAGCGTATAATGCTGTATGAAACTCGGCCACAGTCCGGTGGTGGCCTCAGCCACACCCCATGAGATTCAGCCGTGGTCCGGTGGTGGCCTGTGTTCTTGGTATCTATAGCAGTGCCAGAAATACGACTATGGCTAACTTTAACCTTAAATAAAATAAAAACTACTGAGGCTAGAGGGCTGCAATTTGGTATGTTGGATGATTGGAGGGTGGATGATCAACATACCAATTTGCAGCCCTCTAGCCTCAGTAGTTTTTAAGATCTGAGGGAGTACAGAAAAGTACGGACGGACAGACAAAGCCATCTCATGCCTCTTGAGAGAGGGAAGACTGAAGGGAGAAACAATATGCATGAAGTGAATTCCAAGGCTTGTTAGTTGGTGGAAACAATCACCAATCCAAGGATTGGTGATCTCGACAGAGTAAATGTGTGGAAAAGGTGGCTTGGCGGGTGCTATGACGCCATTTGAGGGTACCTACAGTTTCCACGAATCGTCCAGTGCGAGATTTTCGATTTAACAAAGAAAGATATGTTACTGGGCCTTTTCCAAAGTTATTAAATTATAAGTCTGGTCTAATGCACAGGTACTGGCATATACTGTTTTATTTCATAATAATAATAATAATAATAATAATAATAATAATAATAATAATAATAATAAAATAATAATAATAATAATAATACCAAAACACAGAGAAAGTAACAGAATCCCAGGGTCTTCCCTCGGAAGAACCTCACCTTACGCAAGCTACCCCGCATGGATCCTCCCCTTGTAAGACCTCCGCCATTGCTGTTGGCCATAACACTGCCTCCGCTCCCTCCTCCTCCTCCACCGCCTCCACCTCCACCTCCGCCTCCATCTGCCGGGCCCCCACTATCACTCAACTGAGGGAGAGGAAAAAAAAACAATGATTAGTTATTCACTCAATTAAGTAAGGAAGAAACAGGGTAAATTCATATTTTAAAGCCAATATTTACTAACTGGCAACTTGAACATTTTTTTTTAAAGTCAGCACTTACTGTCAACTATTTCCTATTTAAGTCAATACTTACTAACTGGTAACTATAACCCTTTTTAAGTTAATACTAACCGTCAACTATATCCTTTTTTAAGTCAATATTCACCAACTGGTAAGTAAATCCCTTTTTAAGTCAATATTGACAAACTGGCAACTATAACCTTTTTTTAAGTCAATACTTACTGAATGTCACCTGTATCCTTTTTAGGTAAATATTTACTAACTGTCAACTATATCCTTTTTTTAAAAGTCAATGCCTATTAACTTTCAATTATAAATTTTTTAAAGTCAATATTTACTAACTGGCAACCATTTCACCTTTAATTGCCAACTTCAGTAATCCAGGAAATTGTAAAATTTGAGTGCACGTATTTATCAGTTACACAATTAAACTTAATATATCGTAAAAAAAAAAATAAATAAAATACGTGACGGACGGAACACACATGAACAAAACCGTGGCGATCCAGATTACCACATTCGACCTAAAAAAGAAAATAAGATTAAAATCACGCTTTGCCGATACCTGACGAAATCCTGAAGTGAAAGTAATTGTGGTCAGATTATGCAAAATACATTAAAAGTTTAAGAACAATACCTGCTATTACCATTAGCGCAGTTGCACGGATTGCAACTGAAAGTCACCTTCTTTCTCGAAGAAGGCTAGATCTGATTTGGGGCAAGGATTCGTACCGAGCCCGTATTTAATACAGAAGAATTGAGTGCTTTATTGGAAAGAGAGAGGAAAGGAAGCATCGTAGGTAGGAAAAGAAGAGAGAGAGAGAGAGAGAATGATTGAGAGGATAATAATTCACATGGACGAGAACAAGTATTCGTAACAAGAAGAGTAAGTGACAGAGAAGAGAGACGAAATGAAAATAAGAAGAACTGACAGAGAGAGAGAGAGAGAGAGAGAGAGAGAGAGAGAGAGAGAGAGAGAGAGAGAGAGAAGAGAAGACGTCAAGACAACGGGAAGAGGAAACAAAAGCTAAAGAGGGAAAAGGAAGGGGGTGGGAGAAGAGAGAGAGAGAGAAGAGAAACAGCCTGAGTTGCTGCAAAAGGAAACGGCCTGTTACAGACTCCAAGCTTTGTCTTCCGCTTAGTTTCGAGGCTCTCTCTCTCTCTCTCTCTCTCTCTCTCTCTCTCTCTCTCTCTCTCTCTCTCTCACACACACACAGTCAGATTCATCTTTCGAAACAATGGATCTCCATATATATAAAGGTATCAGTTTCAGATACATGCAAAAAAAAAAAATTACATTTTTATATATATTATTCGGCGGAGAGGGTAATGTATAACAAGAATATTTCTTGTATTAGAAATTTATATTCAGTTCATATAGAAAATATCTAGCTTTGTATATAAACACTGTATTTTATATTACTACAGATACCTTCCTGTATATCTATCCGATTTGTTAACTAGAAATTTTTCCAAGTAATGGTGTGTGACTGGTTTCTCATAGGCAAATCCAAGTAATGGTGTGTGACTGGTTTCTCATAGGCAAAATCAATTATTTCTCTCTCTCTCTCTCTCTCTCTCTCTCTCTCTCTCTCTCTCTCTCTCTCTCTCACACACACACAGTAACTCCAATCTCTTGACTGATATGAAACAATTTCAAAATGACTGATGAGAACCTAGGGTTACGACGACATTCAAAATAAATAATGACTTGATTCAAATCAGTTTATAGTTTATATACATATATATAGATATATATATGTATATATAATATGCATATATATACTGTACATACATATACATATACATTATATATATACATATATATAATTATAAAAAAAGTAATATGAGATTGCGGGTTTAACACTAAACGCACGCTGAGTGACAGACTCGTTATGTTGATCGACGTTCTCTAAGAAATGGGAGTTTGGAGGGTGGGGGAGGCGGGCGGGGGAGGGGAGAGGACAGGGGGGGGAGAGAGACGATGGATAGGCGGCAATGACTCAGGGGAAAAGTGGGAATGGAGAGAGAGAGAGAGAGAGAGAGAGAGAATTATATAGATCAGACTTTCCTCAAAACACCAAGAATCATTAGTGAAAATCTTTTGGGATTCATAACTTTGATATATTAATTTTTGATAATTTGCGTATGTCTCTCTCTCTCTCTCTCTCTCTCTCTCTCTCTCTCTCTCTCTCTCTCTCTCCACTTGAATTTCTTTGTTACTTAAAACATAATGGAATTTATTTTGGATTTATCAATCTCTCTATATATAATTTTCCATCTTTTTCATATTTCAAGTCCTTCAGCAATCATAATCCGATAAAATCCTCTCTCTCTCTCTCTCTCCAGGAAAAGCTAAGACGATATTTGACAGCATCAGAAAGCGCTGGAGGTATTTGGAAGTTCTATAAATAAACAAGAGTAGTTGATTCAATCCATATCTCCACAAGAGGAAGTTGACAGATATGGTATACAGAAAAGGCAGCAGCTTGTGTGAACAGCTCTCTCTCTCTCTCTCTCTCTCTCTCTCTCTCTCTCTCTCTCTCTCTCTCTCTCTCTCTCTCCCCTAAGACTTCTGTGAAGGAAATGTCTTTACGCATTCCATTAAGGAATGAACCAGTATCCTATGTTACGATCTGCCCTTTTATAAGAATATGTTTGTTCTTGACAGAGAGAGAGAGAGGTTTCAGACAATTCTTTTAATACTGTTAATATATACTGCAAAATTCCAAGACATAGTGTGTGCGTGTGCAAGAGAGAGAGAGAGAGAGAGAGAGAGAGAGAGAGAGAGAGAGAGAGAGAGAGAGACCCATCCCTAATAAACCCCTCAAAACATTCGCCGTCACATCTACGATGATTGGCAAAGCGACCACACTGACACAGTCCGTGACAACACCGTGACTTCTCCAGATCTTCCTCCCAATCTGGGTACTCGTTGTTGCCAATCGACTGGCCCAAGGTCTTTGGAATCTTACAAACAAGGCGTTCCTCCTCTGGATATGACATTCGTGGTAAAATTAACTTACATAGTAAAACAATGTACTTCACATTGAAGATACAGAGAATGAGAAGTCAAACTGAATGGAATGGATAGACTATGAGTTTAGACCATAGGCCAAGCACTGGGACCTATGAGGTCATTCAGCGCTGGAAAGGAAATTGAAAGTAGGTAGGTTTGCAAGGTGTAACAGGAGGAAAACCTCAAAGCAGTTGCACTATGAATCAATTGTTAGGAGAGGGTGGATAGCAAGGTGGAATAAAGATAATATGAAAGGAGGTACAGTAAAAGGAATGAAAGGGGTTGTAGCTAGGGGTCGAAGGGACGCTGCAAAGAACCTTTAGTAATGCCTACAGTGCACTGACGGCACTAAAATAAATAAGTCAAGGACACATCAAAGCAAAACTTACCTTTGATTGCGAAAACTTGGACTGTGCTTGCATATAAAGTGTACATAAGTATTTATATATAAGCAAAATCTTGAAAAATAAATACTTACATTCTCCTACAGCGCAAAAGTCACATAGCGACAAGAGTCGTCTAAGTGATTTTACATAACAGGCCCTTAACACCTGTGTCACTTAAACTAGCACTTATTTCTTTTTTATATATATTTAGCTTCTTATCTCCGCTAACAAGACGTATTTCAATCCTCAAAATTTATCTTTGCAGTAACTGCTCAAGCGGAAGTGGTAAACTGTTCAATTTAACTTTCAAAAGTAACAGACAATTTCGACATTCAATCTTTTAGAAATGAAACGTCACAGAATGAATTGACGTTCGTTTTAATACTCGTTACTTACGACAGCACATCTGCTGCACATGTGCCACTCCACATCTGTTGAAATATATAAATGTTACTACTATTGCACTTGGAAAGGTTTAGCTTTTAATTAACTCTTGAAAACCTTGAGTACATACCTGATAATCTGTCAGTGTCTCCAATGTGACAAGCTTCTGTATAAAATTTAAGTATACTTCCGTCAGTTATGAAGAGATTTCCTAGAGAGAGAGAGAGAGAGAGAGAGAGAGAGAGAAAATATCTTCCTGAATTATATCTACAAATTTATAAAGTGAGAGAGAGAGAGAGAGAGAGAGAGAGAGAGAGAGAGAGAGAGAGAGAGAGAGAGAGAGAGAGAGAGAGAGAGAGAGAGAGAGAGAGGTATGACAAAATATCTCTGAATTATATCTAGAAATTTATACAGTTAGAGAGAGAGAGAGAGAGAGAGAGAGAGAGAGAGAGAGAGAGAGAGAGAGAGAGAGAGAGAGAACAAAATATCTCCCTGAATTATATCTAGATTACTTCACAGAGAGAAATAGAGAATTGACATAACTTCCTGAATTATATCCAGAAATTTATACAGAGAGAGAGAGAGAGAGAGAGAGAGAGAATCACTTACTCTAATCTTTGCTAGCTTCCTTACCTTAATTTATCCAAAGAACACCCACATTCCCTGCACACAAACACACCCACCCAATGAAGGGCGAGTGAGGATTTCCACAGAGACCCCTAAGAGCCAAAACAAGAACACCCCTTGTAGTAAACCACCTGCTGAAGGAAGCGACTGTGGGTGAAGGATACAGAAGGATAAACGAGGGAGAGGAGGATACAGGGCGATAAAAAGGGGGTGGGGGAGGGAGGGAGAGAGAAGGACACCACTAGGGCCCTCCAAAACACAGACCTGATCCTTATTCTTGGGGGCCCAACAGCAACACATGGTCTTCATGGGGGCCACTCAACCGCGGGCACCGAAACGCCCACCGCCACAACCTGGGGAACGGGCCACACCTGCCAGAGGAGGAGGAGGGGGCGACCCCCACCATCCCAAGCGGCCCCAGGGGGAGGACCTCCTTCCCTGGAGTGCCCCCTATCTCTCTCTCACACTCTCTTCCTTTCTCAGCGCCTTCAAAAGGCCCCTAAGACACGCCCGACGGATGATCTAGGACCTAACGCATCCACGCGGGGCTTCGGACGATCACTGGAGGCACTGACGCCGTCGCCGAAGAGAGGCACCAACAGTCGGCGAGAGAGGACCTCCGCGTCTGAGGAGGGCCACGCGTGTGAACTGTGAACCTCTCGGCCAGCGAGGGAGGAGGGAGTGACGAGCAGAGAAGGGGGGTTGGGGGGATAGGGACGGCGGTGGTGATGGTGGTGGTGGTGCTACTTGACTTCCTAATTCCTCGGGTTTCCCTTCTGTTCCCGCGTTGCTCCTTAGAGTGCGTTCCTGCTACCTACGAAGCTCCTTTTTCGATCTCCTTCAGGTTTCTCTATGGTTCTTTTAAGGTCCCTGAAGGGATCGTCGTATCTCTGGCCCCGATTTCTTCTTAGGTATCACGTGGGTTTCCGTACGGTTACCCTCAGGTTCCCTTACGCTTCCCCTGAGGTCAGAGGACAGCTAAAACCCCTTACGTTGCCCCTGAGGTAAGAGAACGGGTAAGGGGTTCCCCTTACGTTCCCCCTCAGGTGAGAAGACGCCTAATGACCGAGGAGGCGGCGACGCAAGCCACCAGGACGCCAGTCAAGGGGAAAAAAGACGCAGTAAACCAGCTGATAATTGAGTGGAACCAACTCAGTAGTCGAGCTCTTTCTTTTGCTGAGTCAGCGGTTCTACCCAGCCGGCGTGTCCGATGGCGTCTATGTACTGTCCTCTTCTCTTCCCTCTGTCTCCTGTTCCCCTCTTCTTCTCGCCGTCTTTCCGTCTCTCCTCCCTTCGCGACGGCCTCAGCCACGCCTGGTATAATGGAGCCCTCTTTGGCCACCTGTAAGTCTACGTACCCTCATGGCCAAGAGGAGGAGAGTTCGGTTTCGATCGTCATTTAAATGTATATTTTTTCGACTTTTTTTTAATATTAAAAACGTTTTATTTTTTTGCTTTTATTTATTATAATTGTTATATCACATCAGCTGAAAGATAAGAATATGTTTTTTTTATGAGATACAAGATCCTAGTTAATGATAAGTCTTTTCATAAGGTACCGGTGTGGACTTTCGAAGTCAATCAATTTTAGTAGACTGAGCACAAAAAATATAAAGTATTTTCATATAAAGAACGATTTAATATACAAGCATATTGTTGAAAAAATACAGGACTGTATAAATAAAAAAAACATTAATAAAAATATAAATAATAACAATTATTAAATAAACGCAAAACATAAACAAATAATTAAAATAAGATAAAAACTTATTAAAAACGATATGAAATAAAAAAATACTTTAGACACAAACCAACGCAATAAGCAATTATACCTTTCAGAAATACTATGAGACTGAATGGACCCAATCAATAGTTCTGCTTCAAAATTATAGATTTGAATCAGATTCCCTTTTTCGTACTTGAGAATCTGTCTGAATTATGATCAATAGACGCTGCACGAACTGTAATTCATGAATCGATAAACACATCTGACAAATACATACATACATACAAACACAATATATATATATATATATATATATATATATATATATATATATATATATATATATATATATATATATATACATATATATATATATAAAATTATATAATGTATATATATATATAGACATAAGAATATACTATCACTGTGCATTCCATATCTCTCTCTCTCTCTTTCTCTCTCTCCACCAATTCCCCCGTTTCATCCAACTCCACCCTTCTTCCGAAAGCACTTCATTCAGGCACCCCCCCTCCCTCTCTCTCTCTTTCTCTCTCCGTCGTAAGTAACGAGTGCTTCTAATACATTATTCAAGACAGCCAGTCTCGTAATGAATGGTTCAAGCACCCACTGTACGTGTAGATGGAACACCCCTTTTCCCTGTTTGCATTCCCCTGTCAAGGGAGGGAGAGGGGGATGCAGGAAGTCAAACAAGCAGGTGACGTTTGAGAGAGAGAGAGAGAGAGAGAGAGAGAGAGAGAGAGAGAGAGAGAGAGAGAGAGAGAAATAATCTCCACTGCTTGTGGACCTTAAAGTCTCATCTACCATAGTTACAACCATCACAATCGGCTACCCACCAGATACATAATAAATAAGTAAACATATATATATATATAATATAATATATATATATATATATATATATATATATATATATATATATATATATATATATATATACACATTATATGTGAGCAGTTTACAAATGTTCATGTGGTTAAATGTTCTTTAAGAACATTTAACAACATTAATATAAAGTTGGATATATATATAGAAAACTATATGAATATAAAGGCAGAAAAATAAAGAAAGACTGAAGAGAAGCTACTGAAATTCTCTCTCTCTCTCTCTCTCTCTCTCTCTCTCTCTCTCTCTCTCTCTCTCTCTCTCTCTCTCTCTCTCTCTCATATCAAGAAATCCAACATGACAAATATGTTACGATTCGCCACAATGAACATCTGACGTCTGGGACATGTGGCATATTTTTTTTTTTTTTTTTTTTTTTTGCAGAACGGGACATCATTACAGCTGTTAAGATTACACCGTTATTCTTCCTTCTGATTCTCCTCTTCTTTGGCTCTACCTCCCATTCCAGCCAGTTCTTTGCCCACACCTTTCTCTTTTTCATTTTTAGTGATTTTTTTCATTATTTTTTAATTGAATTCTCTCTCTCTCTCTCTCAGACCTTACCTCCTACACTTCCTCCTCGACCTTCAAATCCTTCCCAATCTCTCCCTCTTCTACCTAGTCCCTTGATCTTCTTATTCTCTTATCTTCTCGTTTCATTTTTTATTATCTTTTTACTATTATTTCCTTTTCATCGGATTATCATCTTCTCTCCCTCTCTGGCCTTAGCTTCTTCGCTTCTTCCCCTACCTTCAAATTCCTCCCAATATCCCCTCTTCCTGTTTCCTTATCTCCCTTAATTCCTAGACTCTTCCTCGACTTCCTAATACCATTCGTTCTCCATCCTTCCTTCTAAGCGTTTCTTCTCCTCCTAAACCCCAATATCCACGCCTTCACCGGTCATGTTATATTCACCCACGCCCGTCTTGGCATAAACAAACGGAATTACAAGGAGAGAGAGAGAGAGAGAGAGAGAGAGAGAGAGAGAGAGAGAGAGAGAGAGAGAGAGAGAGATTACGGTACAATGTCAACACCCTCTCATAAGCCCGGCATGTAAATCTTAGGCGCCCCGAAAAAGCCTGTCCTATAAAAAAATCTAAACAAGCCCAGTGCAGGGAGGTTGGGAGGGGGGAGGGGAGAGAGGTAGGATCATGGGCCCACAGGTATTATTTAGGCCTAAGAGAAGTGTGATGATTATACCAGATGTTGTCATGCCGCGCAGATATGGTTGAAAAATATTGCACGCCCGTGAGAATGCTATGATGTTCCTTGTACGATAACGGGAATCATTATGATAACGCAAGCAGCATCAAAACCATTATAAGCGACACAGACGCCCACCATCCACCAAAATAAAAAGGTCCCATCTCCCCTAAAATTCCTTTCCTATCTCTCCCAAAATCTAACCACTTGTTGCCAGACACAAGGACCACCTTTGATAGATTTTTCGTAAGGAACCACGGACAAGTTTTTGTGTAATCATTCTAACAAACAAACAAACGAAACCAACTATAAACTCTTAGGCGGGATAATATATGATGGACTTCTCGGTCATACCAGTCACCTACGGTTTGATGCAAGTTTTTTCTTTAACTTAACGACTCAATGTACTACAGTTACATCCTACTAAGAAGTCTTGCTGTTATTATATAGGGCTTTAAAGGGAGAGAATCGGTGGCGTGAGGATTACTGTTCTTATACGGTACAAATTTTGCCAGAGCAATGAACACTCACGGCTCGAATTTTTATTATTTAAGCTCTTCTTCACCTTCTTATTCCCCAAACTGCGACCCACAGCACTCAGCTAACTACTAGTCACTAAGAGAGATTGAGAGAGAAGCGACAGAACTGCACAAAATCTCAGTGCATTCACAAATTCTGTAAAGCTGATAAATAAACTCTTAAGTGTACTGTACTCAGAAGTATTTACTACCAATAAACCAGCTTTGAAAGTAATTAAAATTCTCAAAGCACCAAAAGATAAGCATTAAACATTAATTAAAACTGTCTACCAACCGAACTGCATTGATACAGTCGAAGAACAGAAGGAAGGAAGGACACGATTAGTAATAAGGGGGGGGACCTCCTTGGATGGGATGGAGGGAGAGAGGGGGGGAGGGAGAAGAAGGAAGAGGTCTTATTAAAAGAAGCCTCCTCCTCCTCCTCCTCCTCAGCTGTTATCTGATATCCCTTGAGAAGCAAAACCGACTTCTAAGCGTCAGAAAAGTCTACCGGCGTCTCCAACGAACCGTGGAAACGTGAAAGACCTGGAATACTCTCTCTCTCTCTCTCTCTCTCTCTCTCTCTCTCTCTCTCTCTCTCTCTCTCTCTCTCTCTCTCATGAGGCCATCTTCAAGAGATCTCTCCCTTGACAAGAGAAGAGTTTGTCATTATGTCTGTGCTGCTACTCGAAGCTTGCAAGCTGAGCGATGCTGTGTCTTTCAAAATGAGAGATGCTGCGTCTTTCAAAGTGAGAGATGCTGCGTCTTTCAAAGTGAGAAGATGCCGCGTCTTTCAAAATGAGAGATGCTGCGTCTTTCCAAGTGAGAGATGCTGCGTCTTTCAAAGTGAGAAGATGCTGCGTCTTTCAAAATGAGAGATGCTGCGTCTTTCAAAATGAGAGATGCTGCGTCTTTCCAAGTGAGAGATGCTGCGTCTTTCAAAGTGAGAAGATGCTGCGTCTTTCAAAATGAGAGATGCTGCATCTTTCCAAGTGAGAGATGCTGCGTCTTTCCAAGTGAGAGATGCTGCGTCTTTCCAAGTGAGAGATGCTGCGTCTTTCAAAATGAGAGATGCTGCGTCTTTCCAAGTGAGAGATGCTGCGTCTTTCCAAGTGAGAGATGCTGCGTCTTTCAAAGTGAGAAGATGCTGCATCTTTCAAAATGAGAGATGCTGCGTCTTTCAAAATGAGAGATGCTGCGTCTTTCAAGCTGAGAGATGCTGTGTTTTTCAAGATGGAGAGACGCTGCTGCGTCTTTCAAGCTGAGAGATGCTGCGTCTTTCAAGCTGAGTGATGCTGCGTCTTTCAAGCTGAGAGATGCTGCGTCTTTCAAGCGTCTATAAGACGCTATCCTTCAAGCTGAGTCACATAGGCATGATGACTGTCTCTTGAGGTGAGAGCCATGAGGGAATGCTGTCTTTCAAGTTCAGAGCCACTGAAGATACAGTTTTTCAAGTCAGGAGCCATTTGAGGATACTGTCTTTCAAGCCGAGAGAGACAAGAGGATACTGTTTTTCAAGCCGGGGGTTACATGACGATCACAGCTCTTTCCTAGCTCGGATCTTCTAAATAATAAGAAACTCTTTCAAGGAACGCCTTGCGAAATTAGCCATAAAAGAAAGAAAAGCCTTCTAAGTGGAACACGCGAATGCTTAAGTAACACTACTTGACCCACACGAAGCTGAAAGCACTTTTCTCGAACACTTGCTAATGCTGGCACTTATTCACTGCTGGGTCTGCGAGGACCTCTACCACAGAGCAATGACACACAATTCCATCTCACGCCTTGCGCCTTAGAAAGGGCGGGGGTACGAATGTAACTTGCGGGAAGGCGGGGCCTTTTTGGTCTGAGAAATGAAACCGAAATTGCATAACAAAGATCCAACTCAAAGGGGTTGTGAGGTTGTGATTGTTATCGACTCAAGAGATGGCTTCGCTCTTTTGTTTCCAGAGTACCGTTTCTTTTGTGACGCCATTCTCGTGCGTGGTGTTGGTCTTGTGTGCGGGAAGAGAAGCATTTGTGTTTGAGTTTCTTCCTTTTTTTGGGGGGGTCACCACCTGCCAAAAATCATCCGGTGCCTGCAGTCACGAGAATCACCTTTGGTTATATTTCCGTACATGTTTCATACATACACAAACATTTGTCGTAATCTTGCGAATAAAGGGACAGGCACATATCAAACAAGCTTTTTCCAGTGGAAATGCAATAATAATAATAATAATAATAATAATAATAATAATAATAATAATAGTCACTAAAATGGTGAAAAAATCCAGTGGTGTAAATATATATACAAACGTTTGTATATATATTTATAATATAATTACATTTACACCACTGTGGATTTCTTCACCAATAATAATAATAATAATAATAATAATAATAATAATAATAATAATAATAATAATAATAACAAAGTATTGAGTATTCCACAATAAAAGTCCAATATTGCAAACAAAGTCCTACTTGGAACCCCCAAACATAGTCTTACAGACCCATTATAGTCTTTTTATACCACTACAGCTATCTATGAGCCCACTGGAGATTTATAAATCAGGCTAAGGGCCTCGTCTAGGCCTAAGGATACTAATAAAGGCCAAAAGGCCTACACCCCCTAGGCTTAATGACACCACGGGGAATGTAGAAGATGGTTCAGGAGCCATAATTCATTCGCTCGTCTGCTGAATAGTTCGAGAGGTATCCTTGAATGAATCTTCCCCATAGGCCTCTAGCTGCAACCCCTTTCGTTTCTTTTACCGTACCTCCTTTCATATTCACATTCTTCCATCTTAATTTCCTCAGTCTCCTAACAACAGACTCTTACTGTCAATTTTCTGGTCAGCGCTGAATGGCCTCAGAGGACGAAAACAAAAGCCGTGTCTGTTACCGAACCTCCTAAATTTGGCCCGTCTCGGTGATCAGTCTGAAAAAACTTTGATGAAATAGACAACAAACGCATCCACAACCTCACAACCTCAGGGGAAATGAGCCGAGGTAGAATGCTTATGAGGTTGTGTTAAGTGATATTCTCGGGTTCTCTTAAAGGGCATTACCATACGGTGAGGTTACCATTCCGCTTGCATATGGAGGAGGAAATGCCTAAAAGAGAGAGAGAGAGAGAGAGAGAGAGAGAGAGAGAGAGAGAGAGAGAGAGAGAGAGAGAGAGATTGATTTCGTTTTAAACAGGAAGTGGCAATGCCCATGGGAGAATGGCGCCCCGAAACATACAGACCGATGTAGCATGAGGCTTCAAGTTTCTTATCTCTCTCTCTCTCTCTCCGTAGCATCGGGTCTCCAGTCTCTCTCTCTCTCTCTCTCTCTCTCTCTCTCTCTAACAAGGAACTCCTCACATCGGAGACAGACAAGATGGAATGCGATAACAGACGACTCAGAAGACGCTAATGGATACGTCCCAGCGCAGTAGAACTTAGAACTTTATTTGGACTAAAGAGAATATTAGAATATAGAATTTAGGCCCAGGGCCAAGCGCTGGGACCTATGAGGTCATTCAGCGCTGAAAGAGAAATTGATAGTAAGGTTTGAAAGATGTAATAGGAGGAAAACCTCGCAGATGCAATATGAAAGTTGTTAGAGAGGGTGGAAAGTTAGATGGAATTAAGAGAATATGAACGGAGGTGCAGTAAAAGGAATGAAAGGGGTTGCAGCCAGGGGCATAAGGGACGCTGAAAAAGCCCCTTAAGTAATGCCTACAGTGTACCACGCGAGGTGCACTGACGGCAATACCCAACTACGGGGTAAAAAAAAATATTATTGAAGATTAATTTCCTACCATTTTTCCCTATACGAAAAAGCTTATTCTTCGTATACATTCTCTCTCCAACAATTTCCCCTTTCACCAAGTGCTCAGAGCGGATGCAAATATGAATGTTTCATGAATACATGAATATATTCGTTTTTCTCAGTCGCTCTAGGGAACTCTCACACCAGCCTACAGAACTCATCCGTCACTTCTTGTAAATGGAGAAATAAAACCACGCGTTTCTCTTTGCATATCCAATACACAATTTCCATACAATTCGTAAAGGGGAGGTGTAATACCTTTTACCTTTCCCCCTGCATCCCCTTCCACCATGGCCAAGCTCCCACCCCATTCCCCCCCCCCTCCCAAATACATTGTCCCTATACTGGAAACTTCAGGTACTTTATTCACCTCTAAAAAGCAGGCTTCGGAATTTAACTCCTTCCGTCCTTCCCCCCCAATAAGAAGCGAGTAGTATCTACATAATCCTCGGTATCTGTAACTACTAGAGGCTATCAGTTTGCCAGTGCCATCTGCCTCCTAATGAGTGGCGATCTCACTGCCAATGTAACAAATTCGAGATCTAATATATATATATATATATATATATATATATATATATATATATATATATATATATATATATATATATATATATATATACACACACACACAAAACTTTTAAAAGCCTGAAATACCAAAAACTCGGCTATTCTATGACAGTACTAAATGAAGGCTGGATAAGTTTCACGATGACACGTGATATCTCTCTCTCTCTCTCTCTCTCTCTCTCTCTCTCTCTCTCTCTCTCTCTCTCTCTCTCTCTCTCAGCAACACGGTACAAACTGGGTCGAATCAACTTTCCCTTTTTAAACGAAATGTGACACCAGTAGAGGTAAAAGATACGTGAACAAGGAGACACAAACGTTAAGAAAGAGAAGAACGCAAGAACTTCCAAGAAAGAGCCTGTAATATTTTTGGTATTATACATTATTAAATAAACAGGCTCTCAGTCTCAGTGAGGAGTACTGTCTACAGTGGGGCGTGGGAGGAGTACTGTGGGGAGGCGGTAACCCGTCCAGATGGCGTGCAATGTTAAGTGTAGTGCTTTCCTATCGGGCGAGCTAGAAATGACATTTGAATATTAACTAGAAATATTTAATTATTATTGGTAATAATGATAAGAGTATCATGATCAATTTTTGCAATTCTTTATGAATAGAAATATATGAAAAATTACAATACAAAATTACAAAATATAAAAATGAAAATTTATATATATATATATATATATATATATATATTATATATATATATATATATATATATATATATATATATATATATATATATATATATATATATATATATATATATATATATATATATATAAGGTCCCCCATTCTGTTGCCTATTTGTTTTACCTAACATTTTAGTATGAGACTGCTAGCCCCGTCCAATTCCCGCTCTGACTGCGACCCACAACAGTCGACTAAATATACGGTACCGAAAAAACTGATCCTAAACAAATTATCCAATACAACAAAAAAATTCCAAAAGTACCAATAAAAAGAAACAAATAAGAACAGAGAAGAATAACCTAAATAAATTAAACAACTACCGAAGGACACGGAAATGCACAAACAACAAACAAGCAAATAAACAAACCGTCCAAGGAATCAAACAAAAACACAAACAAAAAACCGAGATCACCTTCCTTCGTTTATTAAGAGCTCTCAGAAGGCCTGTGGAAAGATCATCAGAGTAGCGGAAGATTCACCCACGCTCCACTGAGAGAGAGAGAGAGAGAGAGAGAGAGAGAGAGAGAGAGAGAGAGAGAGAGAATTTCCAGCACGTGTCATACAGGCACAAAGCAGAAAAAAAGGGGGGAGAGATGAACAGGTGTTATACAGGTAATAATAATAATAATAATAATAATAATAATAATAATAATAATAATATAAAAAGAAAAAGAAGACGTAGAAGAAGAAGAAGAAAACATGAGAGAGAGAGAGAGAGAGAGAGAGAGAGAATGAGATGCCATACAGGTAATAATAATAA
>NC_089766.1:4758507-4773507 GCF_040412425.1 Macrobrachium rosenbergii
ACTCTTGAAGCCACGGAATACAAATACATCAGCCGGCGACCAGACAACCATTTCAGATTCAGAACAAGCGTCCACAACGAATCCAGGAAGGCAAAAATGACGGTTGGTCTGGAAGAACATAATTTGTGAATTTTTATACATGACGTCAGCTGGGATTAGCTATGGGTCACGTGACTGTTTTGAACGCTCTTTATTTATATATTTATTTATTTAGGGTCTACACCAATAGGTCTTAACCTTTTTCAATGTATGCCCCCTTTCAAATCAGCAGTCAGTTCTCGCACCCCCTCAAATGTTGAAATAAAAAAAAAGCTAAAATACAAAGCTGTTATGATGTGTATGAAGAAATTAGGTGTAGGTTTATCTATAGCTCAGAGCACTGCTGTAGCAATAATAATAATAATAATAATAATAATAATAATAATAATAATAATAATAATAATAATAATAATAATTATTATTATTATTATTTTTGCTGAAAAAATAACATGCGTATATAAAAATATATTTTGCTTTAATTATTCATAGGCATCCTTGCACCCCTTGGGAACGGGTCTCGCACCCCCTAGTGGTGCGGCCTCCCCTGGTTATGAAACCACTGATCTAGAACGTGTTCTTGATCACAGCGACTTACTACGTTCAGCGACTCATGGACGAAGCTTGGCTTTCCACGACGTTTTTGGGACGACTTCAAACATAAACTAAGAAAAGTATGAGAACTGTTTTAGGGTAGTAATGCATTACATCTCTGCTTGAACTTTCTAGATTCTATTGGAAAGCATCCTCAGGAAGACTGGTCTACCACAGCCCAACGGTGTGAGGAATAAAAGACCTATTATTATTATTATTATTATTATTATTATTATTATTCCAAAAACATTACCATAATACCTTAAGGTTAAACTGTCAAGAGACAGACAAGCTAATGTGAAAACACACGAAGACATTATTATTATTATTATTATTATTATTATTATTATTATTATTATTATATTTCATAAACATTACAATAATACCTTAAGCTTAAGCTGCGAAGAGACAGACAGGCTAAAGTGAAACCACATGACGAAACCGAAATTGAAGAATAATTACATCTGCGACCTTTTTCATTCGCCATTACAATCACGTAAGCAATTACCATTTTGCACGTCAGCCGATCAATCACACGACGTAGAGAGAGAGAGAGAGAGAGAGAGAGAGAGAGAGAGAGAGAGAGAGAGAGAGAGAGAGAGAGAGAGAGAGAGAGAGCTATAAAATCCTACATTAGATACAAGATTCTTCACATACAAAAAATATTAACCAATAAAAAAATATCACGATACAACATCCAATTGCACCAAAAATATTAACCAATAAAAAAATATCACCATATGACATCCCATTGCACCACCGCCAAGAAGGCATGAGAGAGAGAGAGAGAGAGAGAGAGAGAGAGAGAGAGAGAGAGAGAGAGAGAGAAAATAAAATCCTACATTAGATACAAAATTCCTCACACAGGAAAAAAATATTCACCAATAAAACAAATATCACCATATGACATCCCATTACAACTCAGTCCAGAAGGCAGAGAGAGAGAGAGAGAGAGAGAGAGAGAGAGAGAGAGAGAGAGAGAGAGAGAGAGAGAGAGAGAGAGAATCAGCGACCTAATTTGGTAATCAGAAGCTGGGTGAAAATGGTGACAGGTAATCTGAAAAGGTAAACACCTCTCGGGGGTATTGATGGGGGGGGGGGGTTTAGCCCCCTCTCAGTAGAGGCAAGCAAGTGTATTTATGAAAAGGTCACAAGATCATGAGGTTGAACTGAAGGTTAACAATGCGGTTTCTAATCTATTTGTTAATTTGTTATTATTATTATTATTATTATTATTATTATTATTATTATTATTATTATTATTAATCTAACAACATTTAAAAATATATTTTATATTTGTTACATCAACAACAGCAGAGATATCGAGAGGAAAAATAGGTTTCAAAATTAAACTTTATTGAAAAATGAACTCCAGAGAGAGAGAGAGAGAGAGAGAGAGAGAGAGAGAGAGAGAGAGAGAGAGAGAGAGAGAGAGAGAAAGTGTTCATGCACAGCATAAAACAAAATTTCATAATTTTTATAATATCCAAGGTAAAAGAATCAAGGGAAATTTTTCCAAGAATAAATCAGAGAGAGAGAGAGAGAGAGAGAGAGAGAGAGAGAGAGAGAGAGAGAGAGAGAGAGAGAGAGAGAGAGAGAAGTATTCATGCACCGCATACAACAAAATTTCATAATTGTTATAATATCCAAGGTAAAAAAATCAAGGGAAATTTTTCCAAGAATAAATCAGAGAGAGAGAGAGAGAGAGAGAGAGAGAGAGAGAGAACTATAAATATTCACGCACCCATACAACAAAATTTCATACTTATATCCAGGGTAAACAAATCAAAAGAAAAATTTTTCTAAGAATAAACCAGAGAGAGAGAGAGAGAGAGAGAGAGAGAGAGAGAGAGAGAGAGAGAGAGAGAGAGAGAGAGAGAGAGAGAGAGAGAGAGGATTAAGTACAACCAAGAGGCCCAATCACAACCGAAAATATTGACACATGAGATTACGCAACCTCTCCGCGTAAAACCTTTCCTTTTCCGCCCAACTCACTATCTCTCCTTAGAGAGAGAGAGAGAGAGAGAGAGAGAGAGAGAGAGAGAGAGAGAGAGAGAGAGAGAGAGAGAGAGAGACTTCCAAAGCAAGCGCCCTTCATGCAAACTTTCACTGTGAATTGTAAATAACTGGAGTCGTGGTGGTAAAGGACAGAATAATAAAGAGCAAGGTGACTTTCCAAATCCTAAATAAGAAGAAAAAATGAGGAGGAGGAGGAGGAGGAGGAGGAGGAGGAGGAGGAGGAGGAGGAGGAATGAAGACTGTGTTCCCGGTATGGCTGACTTTAATAAGGAAGGAACAGTGTCAGAATATGGACGAAAAACAGAATGGGATACTGGCCCTGGTGACGCCAGGAAGAGGAATAGGAAGAGTCCAGTCAAAAAAAAAGAGTAAGGAAGAATAAGGAAGAAGTAGAACAGTAAGACGAAGGAGGAAAGATGTTAGAGGCGATAAAGGAAGTAAGGAGATAAGTCAAGGTTTTTAGACATAAAAAAAATTAAAGGTTGGAGCAAATAAAAAATCTCGAAATGGAAAATTAATAAAAATATGAATTTAATGTTTTACAACAGAGGAAAAATTAAGAAAATATACATAAATACATGGAAATAAAACATGTGCAACTCTATAAATACGAAAGAAGAAAAACAAAACAAAAAACTAAAAATAAATTACGGAAAAAAATTTACGACAAAGATAAATAAAAAAATAAAAATAAAAACCTCATGAAACTGGGAAAAATGATGACAAAAAAGCCAAGACCAGTCTATCAAGGTGCGTGTCTACCTGCGCATCCCATAATGGGACAAGAACTGTACCTGGCGAATACCTGTATACCTGTTTTGGGATAATTGCTGTCCGTCCACCGCCAGCTTTTATCCCAGACAAGGTCAATACGAGTCTCGAAACTGGGACGCTTTAGGAGCGCTTTTAGTTATAAAAAATTTGATTAAATTTGATTCAGTTAGGACAAAATTTGATTATGTGGCTTGATATTGTTTGTGTATTAAGTATGAATATAAGGTTCGTTTATGGCTATTGATGCTATGGTGCAAAATTATAATGAATGCATTATAGTTACTTAAGCTACAGTTATAAGATTATAGTGACTGCATTACAGCTATTGTAAAAGGTTATAATGAATGCATTATTGCCATTCAAGTTATAGTATAAGACTACAATGAATGCATTATAGTTATTTAAGCTATAGTAATAAATTATAATGAATGCATTATAGCTATTTAAGCTATAGTACAAAATTATAATGAATGCATTATAGCTATTTAAGCTATAGTAAAAGGTTACAATGAATGCATTATAGCTATTTAAGCTATAGTACAAGATTATAATGAATGCATTATAGCTATTTAAGCTACAGTACAAGATTATAATGAAAGCATTATAGCTATTTAAGCTATAGTATAAGACTACCATGAATGCAGTATAGTTATATAAGCTATGGTACAAGATTATAGTGAATGCATTATAGCTATTTAAGCTATAGTACAAGACTATAATGATGCATTATAGTTATTTAAACTATAATAAAAGATTACAATCAATAAACTCTGATCTTACATAATTGGTAGCCGGGTGGATAGCGTGAGGGACTTTGTGTAGAATATTCCGCGTGGTCGTAAGTCTCGCAACCTCATTCTTTGTGAGAATTTAAAAACGGATTGTGAAGGAAAAAATTATACCCTTTTTTCGAGTATAAAAAAGATTACCATTATTTCCAGGCGTAGGCTTACTCATATTTTATCTTTTTATTTCTTTTAATTATTTATTAATTGATTTTTTCACTTATTATATATTATTACAGGTCATAGATTCAGGTTTAATCTGATCTCCTTCAGACGGTTAATTTTCTATTTAATAAACTACATAATTATTCAATTTCTTTTCCACGCGTAGCTTTCCTTTAATTTGTTTTTGTGATTAATTATTTCACCTATTATTATTCATTACATATCCATAGACTCATTAAATCTAACCTGCTTTAGGACAATGAATCTTCTACTTTGTAATGTACATAATTATTCCCTTCAGTGTAATAATCACTACCATAATTATAATTGCATAATTAGTCAATTCCATATTCATTTCCTGGCGCAGAATTAATTTAACTTTTTCTTTAATTATTTATTAATTTCTCCATTTCATATTATTTATCATACATTCTCAGATTCGGGTTTAATACGATCTCCTTTAGGCAATTCATCTTCTACTTTATAAATTACATAATCATTTTATTCAGTGGATAATCACTAACCTCGTTATTTATGATACATTCCCAGATTCAGGTTTAATCCGATCTCCTTTAGTCAATCCATCTTCTACTTTATAAATTATTACATAATCATTCTATTCAATGTACTGTATAATCACTAACCTTAAACTACCATTGCACACAACGAAAACACCAGTTCATCACTTAACACCAAAAACAACAAAATGGTCCACTTGTTCCCACGTCTTCAACAGAGCCTCAGAAAGATTCAGAAAAATTCCCTGGAAACGTTCTTCAAATCTAATCTGGAGGTACATGCAGCAGACCCACACCGCGGGTCTGGGAGCTCATAAATATGCAAAAGAGGACCCCAGGACCCACAAGTCCTGCAGGACCCTGGCCACCGAGAATATGTTTTGCTTCGCTTCAAAACACGGCGAAGGATTCGAGTCTGACTGACCTTGAGGAGGGAAATGGATTCAACTAGAGATTCCTTAGAAATTCCTCCCGTGCTGGGTTTGGGTGAATAGGAAAAAAAAAAGGGATGATAAAGATAAGATTAATATAGATAAACTAAACTAAAGGGGATTTTTATTCATTCATGTTTGTGTAAAATCGGTATCTTGATTATTCGGAGTATACAAAATGGGAATGCTTACAAAATTATAACTAATTAAATCAAAACGTGGGAATATACATACATACATACATACATACATAGCTTTGCCCGCACAAAACGATTTATATCTTCAACGATAACCACCCAAGGCCTGCTACTTCTATAAAGTCTAAACTTATTTCTAGCATTTAAGGACACAAAGTGCCAATTCTGGTTATACTAGTCTCTTTTCAACAATATTATGACGAGTCTAAGGCAACCCAGTGCTACAGCAAATGGTATTATAATATCCGGTTAACCCAGTGTCTAATCTGTGCTAAATTCAACTTCAAGTATATGATTAAACAGCTATAACTAAAGGCAATAACACTAACTGGCAACTGCACCAAGCCAAGTGGGCGTGGCCTCTGTCTTCTCTTACAATAAAACCGCAGCAGGTTAGCTCTTTTCCCTCAGTACCTTTGACGAAGGAGAAACGGAACCAGAGGTTGACCTTGGGAGTGGACTCCCAGCTTTTGCAGACCAACTGACAGATAGCCAAGAATTCTGTAACGCTTTTCTCATGATAAATGAATGAAAGAATACGATAGAGAAGTAAATTGTGATAGAGTTAGCTAAAAGGAGAATGTAAAATTGTACCGATAGATTTCACAGAGAGCTAAATAACTACAATTCCCTCCCTCTGATGGCTCTCAGGCCTTAATGTGACCTATCATACTTATATCAGATCCACCCAGTTATCAGGAAGATCTTTGATAATATGTGTACAAAAACAACAAAACAATTAGGAACATATATACAAATGTTTGTATATGTATATTTCTAATACATATTTACATTAACACCACTGTGGATTTCTTCATCAATAATAATAATAATAATAATAATAATAATAATAATAATAATAATAATAATAATACCTTCAGTTATACCTCACCAGTAATAAAAAATTCAAACATAAACACAACAAATATAACAAACAAGAAAAGCATAATAAATATATACCACTTTCAGTCAAACATAACCATTAACAAGAAATTCAGACAAGTAAAAAATGCGCTGAAGTTTCTTCGGCGCAGTCGAGCTTTCTGTACAGCACATAATCAAGACCACTGAAAAAAGGGCTATCGTTCGGTGGTCTCGGTATAATGCTGTATGAGCTGCGGCCCATGAAACTTCAACCACGGGCACGGTGGTGACCTATCGTATATCGTTGCCGGAAACACGATTATGGCTAACTTTAACCTTAAATAAAATAAAAACTACTGAGGAGGTCAGAGGGCTGCAATTTGGTATGCTTGATGATTGGAGGGTGGATGATCAACATACCAATCTGCAGCCCTCTAGCCTCAGTAATTTTTCAGTTCCGAGGGTGGACAGGAAAAGTGGGGACAGAAAAAGTGCGGACAGAAAAGAGTGCGGACAGAATAAAGTGCGGACGGACAGACAAAGCCAGCACAATAGTTTTCTTTTACAGAATATTATAAAAAAAAAACTACGACAAATAAAACAAAAAAACAAAAAAAAAAACCAGACCAAGGGATTCCACAAGGTAAAACACCAGCCATGAGTAACCAGCACATCCTAGCAATCCATAAAAAAGCGAATTCCTAAGGAATCGTTAACACCAGCCTGGTGCGAAGGAGTGGCACATACGGGGAGAGAGAGAGAGAGAGAGAGAGAGAGAGAGAGAGAGAGAGAGAGAGAGAATGAATCACGTTGGCATAAAGGAATACCGAAGTATATTCTCAAGCTATACCTACATAATTTCAGAGAGAGAGAGAGAGAGAGAGAGAGAGAGAGAGAGAGAGAGAGAGAGAGAGAATGAATCACGTTAGTATAGAGAAATACCCAAATGTATTTCCAAGATATATCTACAGTATATGATATGAGAGAGAGAGAGAGAGAGAGAGAGAGAGAGAGAGAGAGAGAGAGAGAGAGAGAGTTGCAGCAATCTAATACAGCATAAACCTCCTCCTCCTCTTCTTCTTCTTCTTCTTCACTCTAAAGAGAGGTCTAGCAACCGACCGCAACTTATGTATGTGTGTGTGTGTGTTTCGTACGTACGTGATCTCCCCTCCCAGCTATAACAGTAGCGAGTTTTACGAGACAATCTCAGTTCTGCTTCTTTGGCGCAACAGGTGAGCCATGCTACGTGTCTGAAGGCTTCCTAAAACAAGGGTGAATAGGACTCTGGGTCCTTACTATGTTACCTGGGTTGATTGATTGATTTGGGAAGTTACCTGGCGTCGTGATTTGCGAAGGTCATTGACTCCCGTATACTAAAGGGGTCGTTAGTTGTATATGTGGTTTAAGGACATATTTCTTAGACTGTAAATATCGTTTAGTTAAATGTATCATGTTGTATTTACTGTACTGTGTTAATCGTTTACAAATTCTCTCTCTCTCTCTCTCTCTCTCTCTCTCCCACACACACACACACACACACACACACACACACACACACACATATATATATATATATATATATATATATATATATATATATATATATATATATATATGTATATGACTTCTCCCAGTAACATACACTGACTAACATATTTTTATACAATTTCAACACAGTTTTTTGACATCCTCAATACAGGTGTACACATATATACTTTTTCTCATTTTAACACTAATGTATATCTCTGCTGTATTTACAGCCTTGCGGGGTCATACCCACGCGTTGGGGGTAGGTCAGTTACCCTCACAAGGGTCAAACAAGGTCAAAATAGAGTCCTCTAAAGGAATAGTGAATATCATCACTTTTGTGTATATTCACCTTTTTGCATATACATATATACATACATGCATACATACAAACATACATACTATGTATGTATATATACACACACACACACACACACACATATATATATATATATATATATATATATATATATATATATATATATATATATATATATATATATATATATATATATTTACATACCCACCCTTACATAAGTCCTTCTGTTTCAATTTCAAAACTAATATAAACATTTGAAAATTATATCTAATAATAATTATCACCTTTCAACTGACCTAACTTTAACCAATTCACAAGGAAATTATACCTAATAATTATCAACTTCCAACTGACCTAATATTTTTCAAATTCACACGGATGTTCCCTTAAAATATCGTGCTCTTTCCCAATCAACAAGTAACGAGCGAGTTAAAAGTTAAGGGGAAAAAAGGACTGACATCTAAAGATAAACACAGTCCTTAAGGCCCTCTGTTTTGCTAAGGAACTTGGAAGGAATAACGGCCCCGTCACGCAATGTTCATCTCGTGCTTCTTAGGATATCATTTATAAACAGCCGGAGAGACGCCCCAAAAGATACACATATACATACGTATACTCGTAGGTCGGGGGTAGCGCCGTCAGTGCATCTCACACGGTGCACTGTAGGCATTACTGAAGGTTCTTTGCAGTGTCCCTATCTAAGGCCCCTAGCTGTAACCCTTTTCAATCCTTTTACTGTAATTCCGTTCATATTCTCTTCCATCTCACTTTCCAACCTCACCTAATAACTGTTTGACATTTTCAGAGCTGAATGACCTCATAGGTCCTTACGCTTGGTTTTGGCCTAAATTTCTTATTGAAACTCAAATTCCACACACACACGCACACACATACAGCATACATACATACAGTGTTTGTGAGCATCAGAACAACAAAACAAGCTGAACTTACATCAGCTAAGCAAAAACAAACATGATACTACGAAGCTAAACACAGCATGGTAACTAATTCTTGTCATCACAGTGAACATAAAAAAAATATGATGGTACTGACGTAAAAATAAACTTGCAAAAACCAGCGTACTGAGTCACGGCTTTCCTAAAACACAGACACAGATATACACGCAAATCCTCTCATTACAAGATAATGAGATAATTCGCCATCTTGCCACGCCACGCAAAACAGTATAAAGATGTTTACGTAATGAGAAATTATCAATGGAATAATAGACACTTAATGACACCACCAATTAAAAAAAAAACAATGAATCAATTATTCCTTCATAATAGGGAGAGTCAGTCTCTCTCTCTCTCTCTCTCTCTCTCTCTCTCTCTCTCTCTCTCTCTCTCTCTCTCTCTCTCTCTCTCTCTCTCTCTCCGGTGAGACTGCGAGATGGAACTCAGATGGAGAGAGATAATGTTCACCCTTTCCTTGAAAAATAAGCATTGCCTCTGTTGGCCCAGGCTGTGATTCAAGTACCTGGTGGTTACCCGACTGTGTTGGGTCCAGTCATTGTAAAAGTCTTGCTGGGAATGTAAGTCTTATTTATAAGAAATACCAGGTAATACCTGCCAAGGTGTTTATCAAGCCTTATGTAGCAAACAATCTTTAACACGTCTTTAGGATTCAGGCAGAGAAACTAAAAAAATATTAAATATAGACAGGCAAGTTAAACAATAATAATAATAATAATAATAATAATAATAATAATAATAATAATAATAATAATAATAATAATTTACTAATAATGACAGGATGGGAAGAACTTCAAAGCGCTGTAATTCCCTGGCTTTAAGAGATCTGCTTATTTATTCAACGCCCTACAGATCAACAAACTGGGAGCTGGTTCTCTCTCTCTCTCTCTCTCTCTCTCTCTCTCTCTCTCTCTCTCTCTCTCTCTCTCTCTCTCTCTCTCTCTCTCTGAGTTATTCTGAGTGAAAGTTCCGGCAACATTTCACAATATGGAGGAATAAAATCATTTTAAAATAAAAAAAAACAGTGATTACGAATAAAACAACAGTCGAAACAACTTAAACAAAAACAATAACAAAAACAAATACATAAATACGAACTGAAAAAAAAAAAAAATTAAAAATTAAATAAAAAAAAAAAAAAAATAGTACCGCCTATTCCAAAGAGCTCAAGCAAGCAAGTACAAACACACCAAAATCAATACCACGAGCGAGAACACGAACTACATAAACAACAACAACAACAAAAACAACCATAAACATGAACATCCAATCACGTAAGTAAACACGGCAGCGGCGGTACTTGAGTCTAAACTTCGCGTCGCTCCAGGACACAGAATAAACACAACACACACAAACTTTGAGACTTTGAAATGGGGGGAAAAAGTCACAAAATTTATGACTTTAATTCTTTAATTCTCCTGAGAGAGAGAGAGAGAGAGAGAGAGAGAGAGAGAGAGAGAGAGAGAGAGAGAGAGAGAGAAACTTTGTGACTTTGAAATGAGGGAAAAAGTCACAAAATTTATGACTTTAATTCTCCTGAGAGAGAGAGAGAGAGAGAGAGAGAGAGAGAGAGAGAGAGAGAGAGAGAGAGAGAGAGAGAAATGGGGAAGTCACAAAATTTAACTTTCCTGAGAGAGAGAGAGAGAGACTCTGAAATGGGATAAAAAATTCACAAAATTTATGACTAATTCCTGAGAGAGAGAGAGAGAGAGAGAGAGAGAGAGAGAGAGAGAGAGAGAGAGAGAGAGAGAGAGAAGAGAGTCTCAGCTCCCTCCCCCCTCCCCCATTAACAAACATCCTCTCCCCAACCCCCACAAGAAAAATAGCATTTACGTGAATCATTTATTACGATGGAGGCCTCGGGGAGGGGGAAGAGTATGAGGAGGGGAGGGGGAGGAGGGGAGGGGGGAGGAGGTTGGGGGAAGGGGGACAGGTAGAGTAGGGGAGAGAAAGGAGAGAGGAAAAGATAGAAGGAAAATAAGGAGGCCCTCTGAAAAGATATAAAGGAAGAAGGGGAAATGTACGGGAGGAATATCAGAAGCTTGGAGGAGGAGGAGGAGGAGGAGGAGGAGGAGGAGGAGGAGGAGGAGGAGGATGCGGCGGCGTTGAGGAGAAAGGCTGGCTAAAAAGGAGAGGCGATATTGTCAGCTGAAACATTTAGTGTAATGACTGCGGGTCCCAGTAAGGAGGACACGGGTTTTCGTTAATGTTTTTCTTAATATTTTTTGTTCATTTCCAAATTTGGAAGACGCGATATTCCAGGTCATTTCTGGTAATTCTAGGTTATCATCTTTGTTTATTACACGTGTGTGCAAGCAAGCGCGCACACACATACACACACATATATCTATATACATACATAATACATACATTATATAAATATATATATACATACATACATACATACATACATACATTACATAAATATATATATATACATACATACATTACATAAATGTATATATATATATATATATATATATATATATATATATATATATATATATATATATATATATATATATATACAGTATATTCTAATAACGCACGGGAAACAAAAGTAAAAACGAAATTCCTTGACTTCTACAACAATTATATAACTTGAAAATATTCTTTCGATCAGCATCTATTAACGTATTTAATTATTCCTATCCCCTGAACAGAAAAAAACACAACTAAAAATACGCAGAACAAAAGAGAGAACATTATGACTAAGCAAAAATATCATTGGCTAAAAAAAAAAAAAAAAAAAAACCCTTATCAACAGATACAATCAACCCCGATGCAAAACCTCCCATTTCCTTAAGGCGAGATTACACGGTAATTATCGTCTTTCCGGGGGAGAAATTTTGCCAATTAGGACTTCATTTCCATATCTTCACGTGCATAAGTTGCTAGCCTCGCCGTATCTGCGTCTTGCGGTCTACTTAAGTCAAGGTTTATTGGGGGGGGTTACATTTTTTTATTGCCTTGTGCTTTCTACAAGTTTTTTTTTATTTAGCATTTACGGTGACCCAGCTTGAATTTCCCGGCCGTGACCTAACCCGAGAGAGAGAGAGAGAGAGAGAGAGAGAGAGAGAGAGAGAGAGAGAGAGAGAGAGAGAGAGAGAGAGAGAGAGAGAGAGAGACTTACATTAGCACACAGAATTAACAAAATATCTTCCAAAGCTATATATACTATAGATGATTTGAGAGAGAGAGAGAGAGAGAGAGAGAGAGAGAGAGAGAGAGAGAGAGAGAGAGAGAGAGAGAGAGAGAGAGAGAGAGACTTACATTAGCACACAGAATTAACAAAATATCTTCCAAAGCCATATATACTATAGATGATTTGAGAGAGAGAGAGAGAGAGAGAGAGAGAGAGAGAGAGAGAGAGAGAGAGAGAGAGAGAGAGTCACTTACATTAGCACACAGAATTAACAAAATGTCTTCCTAAGCTATACCCAGGTGACTTGAGAGAGAGAGAGAGAGAGAGAGAGAGAGAGAGAGAGAGAGAGAGAGAGAGAGAGAGAGAGAGAAGCCAATACCCACCATGGCACCCCCATGCCACGACCTACCTCGACCTCACCCACCCAAAACCTAAAGGCTATAAAAGACGACTCCTAGCTATTATTCACAGCTCGACCTTCGCACTTAATTATTTGGCTGTTAGTGTTAGTTAAAACATTTCACCTTTTTATTTTTATGATTTAGTTTATTTAACTTTTTATTATTTCTTTATTTTTTTGTGTGGTGTGCTTCCTAAGGAGTCTCGAATTGTAAGGGAGGTGGAGCATTTACAAAAATCAAGATGATGATAATAATAATAATAATAATAATAATAATAATAATAATAATAATAATAATAAAATTATTAAGGATGAGTATTTACAAAACCAAATAATAATAATAATAATAATAATAAAATTATTAAGGATGAGTATTTACAAAACCAAATAATAATAATAATAATAATAATAATAATAATAATAATAATAATAAAATTATTAAGGATGAGTATTTACAAAAACAAATAATAATAATAATAATAATAATAATAATAATAATAAAATTATCAAGTCCAAGGATTATTTATAAAATAATAATAATAATAATAATAATAATAATTCATGATCATTAGCACCATAATAACCTCTATGATTAATTAATAAAAACCTCAATAATCATTAATCACTAACAGTTTAACGAACAGTACGTAATGCATATCCGCTCAATAAACCACCATAAGAGGAGAGAGAGAGAGAGAGAGAGAGAGAGAGAGAGAGAGAGAGAGAGAGAGAGAGAGAGAGAGAGAGAGAGAGAGAGAGAAGACGCAAAGCCACTATCTCTTAGCCATAGCACTTATTTACATTAGGAAAATCAAAATTTTATTATTATTATTATTATTATTATTATTATTATTATTATTATTATTATTACTGAAAAACCGAAAGGCAAAACTCAATACAAATACTAAATATATAATTAGCATAGAGTGAGAACATCAATAACAATGGAAAATAAATATGTAATAACCATAATTACAAAACAATAACAACAATTACGGAAATCACGACATTCACTGGAAAGGAATCCTCCTTGAGAGAGAGAGAGAGAGAGAGAGAGAGAGAGAGAGAGAGAGAGAGAGAGAGAGACTTCCTCTCCTCAACGAGAGGAGTCGTGAGGGAGAATCTGAGGAGACCTCTTCATTGTCGTTAGCTCATGAATTATTGATCAAGACCCACCTCGTATTTCTAATCTCTCTCTCTCTCTCTCTCTCTCTCTCACACACACATTTACCTGGTTTCTCTCTATGATGCCGTTCCATGATAGTTAACAAACGAATAATGATATACAGGCATTATACAATAATATACATATACACAGATATATATACATATAAATATACATATAATATAATATAATGTATATATCTACATCTACATATATATCTATATATATATCTATATATATATATATATCTATATATATAGATATATCATATATATATAATATATAATCTATATATATATATATATATATATATATATATATATATATATATATATATATATATATATATATATATATATATATTTTAAATATTACCAGACAACAAACAAACAAACTTAACTCATATGATGCCAAAATTAGAGACAATAATACCCAGCTGCCCCAGCTCTCGCTGGGCATGACAGAAACACCTGTTATATCAACCTTTCACTTGACCATAAAAGAGAAATAAAAATGAATCCTTTTCGAACAAGAATATAACTTCTACAAGAGGGCTCCATTATGCTTTCCTTATGCGAGGTCACGCGGATTTGCCATAAATGGTCATACGAGGTCATATATAGTAAGAGTCTTGTTCACTTGTTCACCTGGAAATAGGTCACAGGTGGTGTTTTGTATGCACGTTGAAAAGAGCTTCGAAAATAAAATAATCTAAGTTAATTATCACTTAGGTTCTCTCTCTCTCTCTCTCTCTCTCTCTCTCTCTCTTATCTATTTATATATATATATATATATATATATATATATATATATATATATATATATATATATATATATATATATATATATATATATATATATATATATATGCCTTCTACTCTTAAAAAAAAAAGAAAAGCAGAATCAAGTCGAGAGAGAGAGAGAGAGAGAGAGAGAGAGAGAGAGAGAGAGAAATAAAATGATTAAACTGATATCCATACTTTAACCACAATGATGTACAAGAGAAGAGAGGAGGAGGAGGAGGAGGAGGAGGAGGAGGAGGAGGAGGAGGAGGAGGAGGAGGAGGAGGTGGTGGTGGTACAAGTAC
>NC_089766.1:4778507-4788507 GCF_040412425.1 Macrobrachium rosenbergii
GCAGGTTTTTGGGGGAATAAAATGTGCATCTAAGACTGTGGGAACAAAAGGAATACCTTAAATTTCTGAGGTTTTCGGAATGAAAGATCTCATGTCAAGACAAAACCACACGGTGAGCTTATACCTGACCTCGAAATCTAATTAACTCTCCCATGATCCTTACAATACCTGGCCACAACATTTCACTTGAATCCATGGATAAGCTTTTTACGATACTTTGTGAACTGAACAATCTCCCCTTGATCCTTTGTGACAAATACCTGAATCCACAACATTTCAACTGACAACAGTTGAATCCATGGATAAGTTTTTTGAGATACTTTGTGAACTGACAACATTTCACTTGAATCCACAAATAACCTTTTTGAGATCCTTTCTGGACTTACAACATTTCACTGAATCCATATTCATTTTGAGATACAACAGACAAACATTTCAAAGAAAATAACCTTTTTGAGATCCTTTGTGAACTGACATTTCACTTGAATCCACAGACAACCTTTCTGAGATATTCGTCAACAACAATAACATCATCTTCAACAATGACATCATCTTCTCCATAACTCTCTACTGATCCTCAATCAGCCATAAAACATAACGGGGAACGCATGACCCCATCAAATTCAGGAAAAGGTTAAGGGGGAAAAATTCCATCTTTTTTTGAAAAATGGTCGAATCCCAGTGGAAACAAGGGTCGTTGGGGGCCAACTCATTAAGTCCAATGAGCGATAATGGCTGAGAGACCCAAAATATGTCGCTTGGGGCAAAATGATGGGACCGGGTTATTTGGGTCATTTTACCAAAATGGGGGACACGGATGGAAATTTGTCTATATGAGTTTTTGCAAGAAGGAAATAATTAGCAAAAACTTTTGCTTTTAGTTTTCTGTCCGCCCTCAATCTTAAAAACTACTGAGGCTAGAGGGCTGCAGATTGGTATGTTGATCATCCACCCTCCAATCATCAAACATACCAAATTGCAGCCCTCTAGCCTCAGTAGTATTTTTAAGAGTTTTATTTAAGGTTAAAGTTAGCCATAACCGTGCTTCTGGCAACGATATAGGATACGCCACAACCGGGCCGTGGTTAAAGTTTCATGGGCCGCGGCTCGTACAGCATTATACCGAGACCACCGAAAGATAGATCTATTTTCGGTGGCCTTAATTATACGCTGTAGCGGCTGTACAGAAAACTCGATTGCGTCTAAGAAACTTCGGCGCATTTTTTTACTTTATATAATAATAATAATAATAATAATAATAATAATAATAATAATAATAATAATATGAGGAGTGGGGAGATTGGTACAATGCAGGTTATAAGTACCGGACACAATTACCCAGAACAAGTTCCAGAACATGGCAGTCGAGGGAATGAAAGGTCACTGAACACTGCAATCAAAATGATGACTGCTTTCTACAATTAACTTGTGATGAGGTGACCTGACAAGTGCTACACTGATTTTTTTTTTAAATTTCAATCCGTGATTTCTTAAAATCCATTTTCTTTCAGCCTTCCAAAATCCCGTTTTCTATTACCTGGCGAAGATTTCCTCACGTCCTGTTATTTATCGATACTTCCCTCTTAATTTCAGGAGGAGGAGGAGGAGGAGGAGAAGGAGACCTTCTCCATTTAAGGAAGAACTATAATGAAGGAAGAAGAATAGTGGCACAAACGCCCCCTATCATTAAAAAAAGTGAAGAAGAAAAACGTCGTGAACTATTATTGTCATCACTCCTCGGAACTGTGACCTCGTTTCCACCCCTTTGACTCTCGTTATAATGTTCCTGCTGAGGAACGGTTACACACGTGTCAGGCCAATGTTGTATGACAATGGGACTTCGGCTGCCGATAAAATAATGGTTCTCATTTCCTATGTACAGTACAGTTACACGTGTATACACACGTGTGCACGATTCAGCACCTGTATACATACTTATACATACATGTATACGTGATTCCATTACAAATCACGGACAATAAGACCCGAAAATAAGACTGTAGGGATTAAGGGCTATGCCTCTCATTATAAGACGACATCGGAATGGGAAATTAGAGGATCAATCTCTCTCTCTCTCTCTCTCTCTCTCTCTCTCTCTCTCTCTCTCTCTCTCTCTCTCTCACAAAAGCGCCATGACGCTTCGGTCGATGACATACGCAGAGAGAGACAGATAATGATCCAGAGAGAGAGAGAGAGAGAGAGAGAATCAATGCACAATGCGACGAGGAAATAAAGAATAGAAACGTACGAGAGGAAGGAGAAGGGGGAAGATGCAGGTTGAAAAGATGACTCAGAGAGAGAGAGAGAGAGAGAGAGAGAGAGAGAGAGAGAGAGAGAGAGAGAGAGAGAGAGAGAGAGAGAACAAAAACTTCGGACGAAAGAAAATCGGAAAGGGAGGAACAAAAGGAAAAAGAGAGAAATAGGGAAGGAGGGCCAGATGATATATGACTGTAATAATAATAATAATAATAATAATAATAATAATAATAATAATAATAATATTGAACTGGCCTAGAAGCCATTAATGCAAATAGCAGACTCCCTAAACACAATTTGCATTTGTGGAAAAGGTGGAAGAAGAAGAAGAAGAGATAATACTATACTATACTATACTATACATACATACATACATACATACATACATACATATACATATTATACACAAATGGAAAAGCAAATCAAGATTCGAACTCAAGTACATAGCGCTGGCATTTCTTAATGATAATTATATGAGTTAACTTAAATTGCCTGTCCAACGGCCTCCAGAAAGAAAATCAAAATCTAAGTGTATTTCAAACCGATGATAAATCTGCATTCATGACAGATCTTGATCGTAAATATCAAAGTAGTTGCGTAAAATGATTTTTCTAATTAAACTTACAATGGAAAAAGTAAAATAAAAGTAAATTCATCAGATTTTGAGATAAGATATTACATACTTGTACACAAACAAGTAAACGAATGCTCGAAGTTGCCAACATCCTCATAAATTAAAAAAAAAAATTGCACAAAAGCACTAACAATGAAACACAAAAGAAGAATCCTTCTCTTTCGCCAGTAGCAAAATTACGTGCGTGCGTACGCGCGCGTTTGCGCACCTACAAGACCGGATTCCGCCGAAACACGATATCTCACAATTTTTTTTTTCTTGTTCTTTGTGTGTGTAGTTGTTTGGTGATGGTGTTTGTTTTGCTTTCTCTCTCTCTCTCTCTCTCTCTCTCTCTCTCTCTCTCTCTCTCTCTCTCTCTCTCTCACAATTTCACATATATAAAATATGCTCTCTCTCTCTCTGTACTTTTTTCCATCCATCCCAGTAATAGCAACAAGACCAAAAGGACAAAACAATAACAACAACTACAATAACAAAACTGACAACTACAACACAAAAAAAAAACAACCACAATACGACAAAACAACAGAAAAACAAAAAACTTACAACACTTTCTCTCGCGAACGCAAACTTTTGTCTTTATCTTTTCCATTTTAATGAAACACCTTTGATGAGGAGGAGGAGGAGGAGGAGGAGGAGGAGGAGGAGGAGGAGGAGGAGGGACTAGTGGAGGTCCACCTATGTCCTCCCACATACTCCCCCTCAGGGAATGTGAAAGAATTCTCTCTCTCTCTCTCTCTCTCTCTCTCTCTCTCTCTCTCTCTCTCTCTCTCTCTCTCTCTCTCTCTGTTTACATTCATAACACCTCTCCTCTCGCCACTCGACCTCCTGCTCCTTAAATGCTGATGTTTCTGCTTCTACTGCTCTGCTGCTACTGCTATTTAACTGCTGCTTTTACTCGCCCTCAACACTCGCGTCCATTCATTCTCCTTTTCTTAGTCTTGGGCGCGTCTCTCTCTCTCTCTCTCTCTCTCTCTCTAAGAGCGTATACATATGTATAGCGTCTATAAGCATATATGTATGTTTATACATATATTTCAATAACGCAACCGAAGGATATTTAAACCAAATATTTTATATTTTTTGTAAATGCATATCTGTGAAAATTATCGTAAAATGGACGTCTGTAAATTATACAATTATTCATTCAAACACTAAGAAACTGTTCCTGGAGGGGGGGGGAATCACCATGTGAAGACAAAACTCGTTTTCATCCATGTTTGCGTATCTTGAGAATGGATGGAAGAATCTCGATGAAATTTGGTGATAACATTCATTAGATAAGTCACTATTCATGAACATCATCTTATGGAAATCCATGAAGATTTCACGAGGTTTATATTCTAAAACAATCTTCAAATCTTCCCTAATCGCCTAGATAATACAATCACCAAAATTTCATTCATTTCCGATTGTCAGCTTTCACGCAACCCTGCTTTCAGACAAACAAACAAATAAACAAAACCGACCAAAATAACATTCCACTCTTGCGGGAGGGAATTAACACCAGGTGTAATACAGATAACGTATTTAACAGGCTATTTTTATCACCACTTCCAAAGTTACCTCTTCTGCACTCGACTTCTTCTTCTTCTTCTTCTTCTTTTGGGATGCTGCGCTCTCAGATGAGACTTCAGGAGATGGAGAGGGTGATGGCTAGAGAGAGGCGTGTCTCTCTCTCTCTCTCTCTCTCTCTCTCTCTCTCTCTCTCTCTCTCTCTCTCTCTCCTTCATAACAACTTCCTTCGTAATTCTCCTTCTTTATCACACCACTTCCCCTCTCCATCTCTCTCATTACCTCTCTCTCTCTTAACAATTTTCCCAACTTTTCTCTCCATTCTCCTTTCATCTCGTTTATCTGTCTCTCCCTTCTTCATGCATTTTTTCTGCTACTGTAGAACTCTCCCCTCCACCTCCACTCTCTCTCTCCTCTCTCTCTCTCTCTCTCTCTCTCTCTCTCTCTTTCTCCTTTCATCTCTTCATGTGCCTCTCCTTCTTCATACATTTTTCTGCTACCGTATAACTCACACGGCGTCCCTCCCCCCCTCTCTCTCTCATTCACTTTCCCCTCACTTTTCAAGAGGGATAATAAACAGGGGTACTTTGAATGATGAGTTAAGTAGAGAGGGGGAAATGAGGAAACTCCCTCCCCTTCAGGTTTTCTGCGTACATAGCGGAAACATGTAAATAATAATAATAATAATAATAATAATAATAATAATAATAATAATAATAATAATAATAATAATAATAATTTCTCGTTCTTAATACACACACGTACACACACAAGCACAACCTTCTTCCTCAGCATTAACTTATGTACCGGGTAGTTGGTCGACTAGCGTGGATCACAGCCAGTGTGGAGGAAGACAATGGGCTAGCAACCTCATCCCCGAAATATCTGTTAAAAATTAGAGTGCGCATGCGTTAAAGTATTACAAAAGGGAGCTTAAATGTGATAAGGAATTAACAACTGCTGCTTGAACTTCAATCTTTCAAACACATATACACACACACACATATAAATATATATATGTATATATATGTATATATATATATATATATATATATATATATATATATATATATATATATATATATATAATTGTGCGTGTAATGTTGCGACAAGGTTATACGAGGAAAAACCTTCAATTATCTACTGATTAATTCTCTCCAATCTTTGTATACACACCTGTCTCATACAGGTGTACGTTGTAATTGAGGAAATACTCATGGCTACCACAATGCTACTGAACTGTTGTTCAACATACATACATACATATATATATGTGTGTATGTATATATATATATATATATATATATACTGTATATATATATATATATATATATATATATATATATATATATATATATATATTGTATAGTCTGCTAAGTAAAGGACAACAAGTCGAAAGGCCTTGCAGCACTCCATTGTTTCTCTTTCCTTCGTGTATTTTGTCTTTATGTATTCATCACGGACCATATTTTCGTGATGCATACATACATACACATATATTTTTACAAATACACAAAATGCATTTATTAAATATCTTCAAATAAGGTCATTTTGATTTTTTGTATAACTGTACTGTAGAATCATCAAGTTACTTATATTTTTTTTTATTATGGGCAGTGGTTAACAATATAAAAAAATAACGTACTGTACATTTTGTAACAATACAAAACTATATATTATACTTTTTCCCAGAAACCAATAAATTCTATCCAGTATTGCTTCAAGATAAATGACACGAACTTTCAATTATTCCACGTCATTATTTTCTTTCTTCATATAGTTCTGGTATTCCGTCATCGAAATAAAAAAAAAAATGTTTTAGAGACACATAACAAATTTCTTCCTTACAAGAAGACCTCAAAATAAAAAAAAAGTTAATTTTTCGGCGAAGGACAAATGTGATAAAAAAAAATATAAAGGACTTAGAAAACTGTTTTAATACATAAAAAAATGAAAAAGGAAATTTTTGGCGAATGAAAAAAGTTATTAAAAAATATGAAGGACTTAGGAAACTGTTTTAATACAGAAAAAAAATTAAAAAAAGGAAGTTTTTGGCGAATGACGAAAGTGATATAAGCAATTTAAATTAGAAAATTGTTTCAATACACAAGAAAAATAAATAAAATCAAATGAAAATAGTTTTTAATTAGTGAAAGTCCTCAAAATGAAAAAAAATATATTCATCATATTCGTACAAAATCAGTAATGACTAAATCCAAAATACATTAAACTTTAAAAGAAAATTATACACTGTGGAAATATTTCTGAATTCACAACCATTAAAAAGAGGAAGTTTCCGTCAATATACAAAAAGCAATAATGACAATCAATAAAAGATAAGCACTTGAATAACTCAGTTCAACACAAAGGAATACGGAAAAACACAAACGAAACACATTAATTTTCAAAATATATATATAAAAATTCACGAACATCTTTCAAAAACACTTCTTCATAAACCAATCTCTATTTTCAAAAGACACTTCCGGCGCAAATTCGAGATCTATACCTCCTAATTTCTTCGATTCCTTACAAAATAATAATAATAATAATAATAATAATAATAATAATAAAAACTAATCCATCTCTCTTCACTGGCAACATGTCTTGCTGTCGCTACAATTTACTGTTTTAACTGTTTTAAAGAAACCGGTTTTTTTCTGTTTTTGTTTTGCCACAAAAGCGTAACCCGCCGCTGTTTCGTCTAAAACACAGTATCAAATAAAATCAAATACATACTTTCTGTAGCTGTTTACGAATGACGAATATTCGTCACGAAAACGAACGAAAAGCTGATGGGAAAATGGCCAAAAGTAAAAAAGAAAAAAATAATTAAGTTCCAGTACTTTATCAAACATCGTCAAGTTATTTCCACTTCCACTAAAGTATCCGGTTTCGTACACGTTTAACGAAAGGGGAAGACGAACGGGTCGCTTACGAATCACTTGGCATTCGAATGGAGATCGAAAACACGTTAAAAACACACGAAAACACACACACGATTTTTCAGGGGAGAGGCATCGACACGACCGTCCGTGGCACCGGCCTCGCACAGACTGTCTGAAAGGAACTGAACTGACCTAGGGCTCTGCTCGGCGGCGGAGGCACGTACGTACGAACGCACACACACAAACACGCGTCTACCACCTCTCTCTCTCTCTCTCTCTCTCTCTGAAGACACTAACCAGAAGATGCAGTTATTTACATTACAATTATACAGTTTTTCATAATACCTCTCTCTCTCTCTCTCTGAAGACACTAACCAAAGATGCAGTTATTTACATTACAATTATACAGTTTTTCAAAATACTTTCTATAATTATGTACTTTCTCTCTCTCTCTCTCTCTCTCTCTCTCTCTCTCTCTCTCTCTCAAGAGTAACCAAAGATACAATTATTTACATCACAATTATACAGTCTCTCTCTCTCTCTCTCTCAAGACACTAACCAAAGATGCTATTCATTACAGACATTTATACGCTAAGTTTTATAATTCCTTTCTATACGTATTCTCTCTCTCTCTCTCTCTCTCTCTCTCTCTCTCTCTCTCTCTCTCTCTCTCTCTCTCTCTCTCTCTCTCTCATAATACGCCCAGCACGTCTAACCATCATTTGGATCCCGACGGGTATACACCTGTGCACCTGTGCACAAGACCACCCGGGACACCTGAAAAGGTTACCTGCACATGATATATTCACAACACACTGCTGTCAAGGTCTCTCTCTCTCTCTCTCTCTCTCTCTCTCTCTCTCTCTCTCTCTCTCTCTCTCATACACACAGTCATACTTTTACACTTTCCTCTCATACACTTTATTACTTTTACACTTTCCCTCTCTCTCTTATCTCTCTTCTCTCTCTCTCTCTCTCTCTCTCTCTCTCTCTCTCTCTCATACACACACAGTCATACTTTTATACTTTCATTCCCAAACACTTTCATTCTCTTTCTCTCTCTTAAACACAATACTTGTACACTTTCCCACGCACTTTTATTCCTCTCTCTCTCTCTATTTATACTTTCATTTCCTTTTTAGTTATGATTACATCAAGGTTCCTCCTCCATCAGTCACACTTTATCCAACCTCTCTTTTTTCATTTTCTCAATTATGTTTTCATTCCCCCTCTTCTTTTCTCATTACTATCATTCAGCCTTTTCTCTCTCATCCGATTACTCTCCTCCATTAGTTATTCTGTTTCTCAGTTCCACATTCAGTCATCCTCCTCCTCTTTACTGTATTCTCTCTCTCTCTCTCTCTCTCTCTCTCTCTCAGCATCCCTCTTCTCTCTCAGCATCCTTGAAAAGCAAAATAAATAAATTATATATATATATATATATATATATATATATATATATATATATATATATATATATATATATATATATATATAATTATATATATAATTCAATGATCAGCAACATTCATTAAAAGCTTAAAAATAATAAATAACTAGATAAATAAAGAAAATAAACAAATAAATATGTAAACACAACCAAAGGCTGAACGCGTTATATCAACGGAAAGACGCTTATTCAGTACCGCAGCCTCTGCGTCTTGTCAACACTTTATCTTTCCTCGCCTTACTCATCAATCTACGCTACTCCCAGCCTTCATTTCTCTTTCTCCCTCTTTTCCTCCTCCTCCTCCTCCTCCTCCTCCTCCTCCTCCTCCTCAACTTGATAAATTGCATATTTTATTCTGGGAAAATTTCAGGTGTGCGATTCAATAATAATAATAATAATAATAATAATAATAATAATAATAATAATAATAATAATAATAATAATAATAATACAAATTTTCATCATTTCATCAGTTATTATAGTCAAATATATTAACACATTAGGTAATAATAATAATAATAATAATAATAATAATAATAATACTCTATTATTATTATTACCACCACCACAAAAAAAGACCAGAACTTTAAAAATATATATATATATATATATACGATAATTATCACCCAAAAATGCACGAGAACATATCTTAAATTTCACATACTGCTGAGAGGTGCAACGTAATATCCGGTTGGCAATGTTGCAATGTTGCACTGACCAAAACAAGCTTCTGACAGGCAAAGGACATGGGGCTTTACTCTTTTCAGAGAGAGAGAGAGAGAGAGAGAGAGAGAGAGAGAGAGAGAGAGAGAGAGAGAGAGAGAGAGAGAGAGAGTCATTTCAGCGGATTTATTTTAAGAGACGTTTTCCATGGGACCATTACAAAGTATATTTTAATTTCTTCCATCAATCATCTATAAAAATTTTGGTTTTGTTTCAGGTTTAAATATTATTATAATGTATTCTGTTCTTTTATACTTCCTCAACTGACTTAAAATATATATATAAATACATATACATTCATATACTATAACTTATATAATATATATATATATATATATATATATATATATATATATATATATATATATATATATATATATATATATATATATATATAACTTGATCACTTACAAAACGGTTCTGTGCATTAATACAACTAATAACAGGACTTCATATGAACATTGCTCGGCTACCAGACGATGAGGTCAGACAGTCCTTGAAATCTTAAAAATTTTTTTATTAAAAATATCCGTT
>NC_089766.1:4793507-4796007 GCF_040412425.1 Macrobrachium rosenbergii
TAGAGGCCGGTGGGAGAGGCAAATATAATCGGCGATACATGACTGGCCACTATATACACAGTTTCTCTAACACTATAGAAAAAAATTAAACATTATCACCATAAATAATATAAGTTGTATTAAGCCTCAAACAACAAACTACAAAGTAAGTAGTATTTTTTATAAACATATTTATAATCTATAAAACTATTTACAAAATTGTTTTTCTAGGATACAATTGACACCAATATGTCGGATGACATCCGTCCCTATAAAAATAAACAATTACCAGTATAATGAAGTAATTTATTTACATTTTGGAAAATCACAAACAGAAGTGATTCATAAAACGTTTTAATATTTCCTTATGAAAAGGTGTACTACCAACATGTATGCTACCAAAATGTTTATAAGCTATAAGTCTCTCTCTCTCTCTCTCTCTCTCTCTCTCTCTCTCTCTCTCTCTCTCTCTCTCTCTCTCTCTCTCTCTCTCTAATATTGCACAGTTGTTCTAAGTATGTTTTCAACCTTCTTTCTCCCTAATATTGGGTAGTTGTTTTAGGTATATTTTTGTCTCTCTCTGTCTCTCTAAATAAAGAGGTCAGTATGCAATCTATCTATCTCTCTCTTTCTCTCTCTCTCCCCAACAGCAGCAATCAGGACAAAGAACAATACATACTGCAAGTCATGACGTCACGCTCAATAGTGATTTGAAACGCTAGACTATTCATGCTCCGATGACCTCTGTACTTGGAGAGAGAGAGAGAGAGAGAGAGAGAGAGAGAGAGAGAGAAATATACTGATAGATATATGCGACTGTAATGATTACGATATGTTCAATTCTCAGATGCAATTAATAGTAATAGCAATAATAGTTATAGTAGTAGTAGAATGGTAGCAGCAGTAGTAGCATAGTAGTAGAATGGTAGTAGCAGTAGTAGCATAATAGTAGCAACAGTAGTAGTCACAACACACTAAAAATAAATAGCTTTAAATAAAAAAGTTACATTCATAAAAAAATATGTTTAAAAACCACAAAGAAATTAGAAGCTATCATCACCTATTTTCGCTTCTCCCGCTTAAGGGGAAGGGGGGTTTAGGAGAAGTAAGGGGGAGCAGACCCCCTTAATGGGTGTATAAGAAAAGTAAAGGGAGGAGTTTTCCAAAGCAGAAAGGATGAAGTGATAATGGACGATTAATGGGGAAACACTGCTAACAGAGGAATAATGACAGATATAATGGGTAATGGGAATAATGGGTTAACAGCACGATAAGAAGTGAATATACCAGGTAATGGGGAATAAATAGGAAGAAGGAAATGGAGGAAATAATGAAGGAGTTGCAAAGATAAAGTGAATAATTAGAACAGTCACAAAATAAAATAGGAAAAAGTATAGATCCAAAAATAAATTAACAATAAAAATGAGTAAATTTGAAGTAAACATGGACAGTAGTTTATTGAAATATCTCAAGACCTTTAAACAGGAAGGAAGGAAGCAAAGAAAAACATTGAAGAAGTGATGATGGGGTTCACGGTTAATAAAATAATGGGGTAAGTCAACCGGAAATAATGGGGTCTCCATTGAGAGAGATCACAATTCAGGCTACATAAAGTCACACCCATTAATTCCCACTTAAATTTCTACCTAAGGAAAGTTTCTCTCTTTCTCTCTCTCTCTCTCTCTCTCTCTCTCAGATTAAGTTTGGTACTAGACATATTTACTCGAGAGAGAGAGAGAGAGAGAGAGAGAGAGAGTAAACATGTTAAGTATAAAATTTATAGGCAGAGAGAGAGAGAGAGAGAGAGAGAGAGAGAGAGAGAGAGAGAGAGAGAGAGAGAGAGAGAGAGAGAGAGAGCAAACATGTCCAGTATAAAATTTTTAGGCAGAGAGAGAGCAAACATGTCTAGTATAAAATTTTTAGGCAGAGAGAGAGAGAGAGAGAGAGAGAGAGAGAGAGAGAGAGAGAGAGAGAGAGAGAGAGAGAGAAAACATGGCTTGTATAAAATTTTCAGGCAGAGAGAGAGAGAGAGAGAGAGTCCATATCACGTCAAAGAAAGACAATGAAAACCTGAGGGTCTTTGTACTCCATGGGAAAATGAACACTGCAATGTCTGCAATGCCAGTACGTTTAACTGTTGCTTTCAATCGCGTGCATCCACGCGCGCACGCATGTAAGTGCGTATGAACGTACACATACATACATATATGAAATACATGAATTTTAAAAAATCTCTTGCTTGCACAATTACTATATTTCTAAAACAAGCCCAAAATCGTTTGAAACACTGATATGTAACACATGTCAAGCTGCCTCATCCCACTCGCTTGGTTCTTTCCCACTACTATCAGACTATGGAATGCCCTCCTAACTTGCTCTCCGGGGTTCGATCCCAGACTTTCATTCCATATTATATCTCCTTGAGCAAGATTGAGACACTAAGTTTCTTATGATGCTCATTCACGCAGATGTTCGCGAAGCGCATGCGCTACATCGTTTGCCTTTCATCCATGGTCACCCA